>NC_068357.1:121769082-121851582 GCF_020536995.1 Dreissena polymorpha
TACAATATGACACATACGGACAACTTTCAAAATAGTATAAATTAAATACATAGTTTCTTATTTAATATTTGAATGTAACAAAGGTCATTTTCATGTCGTTTATTAAAGGCACAATATGCTTGTTAAATGATAAGCCAAAGTCTACCGAATGTAATACCGAAAATAATACTTATTATGTTCACTATACAATTTAGCTGTAATTTGATATTTACAAATTTGATAGAAATAGTCCGCGTCCATTTGAATTGAATGTTTTGGCACGGGTCAGCAATAATTTTCAAATTAATTCGTGATTGAATCCCTAACATAACTGACCTCTAAAATTTAAAACGTTTAAATGCATAAACTTTTTCGAAAATGCTTATATGACGCTTGAATGGTAGATTCTAAAACAAAGTATTCGAAGCTCAGAATCCATCATTTACGTCGGTACTGCTCTTATCCGTAATATATATTGAAATGTGTCCATATTCCCTTTGCGATTACCCTTGTGATGTCCTCTTGATGATAAGTGTTATATTGTTTCAGCCCAGAGACTCCGACTAGTAAATGGGGTAAGACCGAGCCAGGGGCGTCTCGAGGTATTCTACAATGACGAATGGAGTACCGTCTGTGATAACGGCTTCGGCCATTTGGAAGCCGTAGTTGTTTGTCGAATGCTGGGATTCACTGGGTTGGTAACATAATATTTGAGTTTATACTCGACATCTGATGTTCGTTCATTAGCTTATCCGAGACCCACGTGTTCATTATGCGTTATTGTGATTGGTGGCCTATCGGTCCGCGCATTGATTATAATGTTGGTCAAGCATGCTAAAACAGTTTACAGTTTGAAACATTAATAAGGAATTTTTTATGTAATATTAAATAGAGGTCATGTACCAAGTGTTTTTACATCATGAACCTGCGTTAAATATTGATTCCGCTCTGGGGACAACTAGTTTCCCTTTTATAAGAAAGAAACATTAAAAACATCTTGAAACTTTTAGGTACATTGGTTAAGTAATTTATATTTAACATCATAATGGGGTCCTTTATCACAAGTTTGTTCAAATATGACTGTTGAGGATTTAAGTTAGCTTCCCTTGGGGTCACTTGTTTTTCTTATCATTATATGTATAGTGTTTTTACGTTCAGTATTTGTTTAACATTGTATAGGGTTCTCTATCTGATGGGTTCAACGTATTCCCTAAGAGTCAAATAAGTTGTCACAGGCAACTCGTTTCCCTGTTATGCATAACGTTTAACCTCTATAACGCTTTTTCTTTAAAAAACAAAAAAAAAACATGGTGGCTTGATTTATGGTATGTTGCATAAGATAGCGGTTATTGATTAAGAAGTATGTCATATTACCTCTTGGGTCAATATTAACCCTTAAGTGGTGTAAACTTCTTTCATATGTGTCAAAACTTAAAAAATCTCCTCATCAGAAACGTGTCCAGAGGCTTATTATTTTTGGCAACAACGTAAACGCTCACCAAAAAAGTTTAACAATTATGCCACTTGGGTCAAACTTTTCAATTATTTTCACATTATATATTGTGAAGTATACTATAAATATGTACACGATATGAACTTGCTGCAGTTGCATCCGGTTATGGCAATAAACCGATGTTACGTTGTAATAAATTTGATTACATGTATTAGCTTCACTTATATAATTATATAGCATATGGAAACGTAATCTAAATGTCTTGGATTTAAATAACATTATTGCTTATAAACATTTAACAGCGAACATTATTTTCAATTTGTATTTTAGGGCTAAAATAAGTACTTCAAGACTCTTCATTTAATTTACGTAATAAAACGTTAACGAAACCGCCAAGCTGGCAATTTAAGTGTTTTAAATTGACATTAACTCCTGCTAAATGTTAATAAAACATGATTCAATATCCAGCACATTTCGCAGAACTCACATTCAGTCAATAGTAAGCATTATGTATACGGAAAGCGTTTACGCTTTGAAAGAAGGACATGTGTTAAACAAGGTTTCCATATTTTTATGCTAACATACACAAAATACTTAGTGGATTGCAGCATTTACGGAGATATGAACCATACAGCACAAAACAAACGTTTGCGGTATTCAAATTTAAACAAAATAAAAATCTAGCTGTATCAGCTGGAAAACTAAAAAAATATACAACGACAGTTGAGATTTATTAAGATTGCACCTGATTGATCTTTGCCATAATGTTTGGCCGTTGCATGGGGTTTTGGTTATTACATACGGAAGAAACATACGCAACTAGGATTCAGCAACACGCATACTATACTAAGATGTCTTTTTGCCAAAAGCATCGAATTATATATTTCTATATAATATGTAATGCTATCTGTAAACACCTTCTATGAAACCGCAAGACCAAGTGGTTTGGCATTTATTATTCAAGACTAATATTCGTTTAAAAAGTTATTTTTAAATCATGCCCAGATGACCAAAGGCCCCGCCATAGTTGCCACTGTGATATGTATACAGTGAACAATTTAACAATGTTTTTTTCTGAAACCTGAAGTCCCAGGGGTATTGTATACATACGTAATATTTAATGATGACCGTCCACCAAGCCTGTTTCCTTAAGATGTATAAAGTGAATACTTGAAAGATTCGTCTTAAAAACCGTATTGCCAATTTGATTACTATGTTTATGTAACATCATAGGATTGTCCATTAACATGTTTGTTCTTATAATGTCCCTGGAGTCAAAGTTGGCCCACAGTGAAAGAACGTGTCTCCCTCATATGTTTATAGCTAAAAATATCGTATATAGACATGCAATTTGTTAGAGCCTAGGTATTATTTTCCTTGACATACAGCGGTCTTATAAAAGTTATTTTCAAATTGTGCTCATGTGATCAACACTGGTTGCAACCCAGGGGACTATACGGTAAGAAATAAATACATTAATACTTTCTTGATTTATATTGGTGTGGTAATATGTGTTTTGTACATTAACAATGTACAGCATTGACACCCAAATATAAGACCTGTTGAAAAATACAAATTATCATTATCGTGTATGTATTTGTATTTGTTTGTGCAGACAAATCGTAAGATTTCACATAAACATTATATACTGAATTGTCTTCTCTTAAAGAAGTTTATTTAATAAACACCACAATTCCACGTCATAATAATTAATGCTCTTATATTTAAGTTATCAATATAAAAATATATGTTTAAAGTGTATAAGTATTTACATCTTTAGCTTAACTTTCAAAAACTGTCAACAATGACCGGGTATCCCCTCAAAAGAAAAAGTCTAATCCGATTTTTCTGTTAATGCCCCGCCCCTATCTTCGTATATAGAGAATACATGGTTGGTGCCGAGATGGAGAAAGTTTATCCGGTGAGGCTTAGAAAAAGAAAATAGGGCGAGCTTTTTTCGGCACCAACCATGTATTCTATTTATCCTGCTAGATGCCGTTGACACATTTTATCAAGGACAAATGATAAATTGACATAACAATATAATTATTCTTGTCGAGCCTCCTACATGTACACAACATTCCAGACGATCGAATAACTAACGATTGTGTCGCGTAAAAAATAGTTCCACTTTAAATTGTTCCTTTGAATACTTTTCTATTGAAAATATGAGAAGATATAAAAAACAAATCGAGAATGAAATATTTTTCTTGATAAAAAAATGCATCAGCAAAACAAAAACTAAATTTTATTTACCTTAATGACAACTTAAATCCATTGCTTATAACAATAAATTTGCAACGGAATACACATCAATTTTCTGTTCTTCCATCCCTTTGTCGAAATCCATTTTCTGTTTTTCCATCCCTATTATGGATATGTATTATAAACCACGCTATTATTTGATACAGTAGTTTGTATCGAATGCTTACCACTCTGACCCAAAACCCAGTTTACGATGTCGAAATCATAATCCTGCTGTAGCGAATTATTTTATTTCTATCGAAATTAACAATTATGAATGACAAACACACAATCCGAAATAAGTTTATGGTTCGTTCGATGCTTTAAAAATATTTTTTAAAAATACTGTTAAAACAACAATGTCAAAATTGTTGTCCCTAAAAAATCCTGAGAGAAACTAATACTATATTGTATGTTTCGTTTGAGAAATGACGTCACACCAGATACGTCATAAATTGCGATATCAAGTAAATGAAAATAATAAATACGGAAGGCTGGTTCGGTAATAAAGTTTAAAGAAGAAAAACAAAGATGATATATAATATAACGATAACATTCATGATGCGTCCCAATAAATATCAAAGGTCTTATATTAGAAAATGTTAATCGTCACAGCGTGCGTAGGAATACACTACTTCCTGTTGACAGGAGATAGGGAAATTTATTCGATCCTGCGTTATTTGGTCAATGTTTGCAACAGAGGCAGGATAAAAGAGTTTATTCGGAAGGAATATTCGTTGCATTTCTGATTGTGGAGTGCTTTGACTAGTCATAGCATATTTAATTATTTGAGAGAAGAGAATACCCGATGATTGAATTATTAAATACGACTGCTGAACATTTGAATGTCTTTCTATAACTGAAAACCTATACTTCAGATCAACGAGCGTATCAACCACTGACTGTCTTGGCTAATTACATGCTTTTGTCAGTATATCATTTAGAACGTGCTAGAAGTGCGCTTTGTTAGTTTTAACTTATTTATTTTAGCTCGATTGCATCGAACGCCACAGGCTTTCTCTAACGCCCTCTAGTACGTTTCCTGGGCCTAGAACCAGAACATGGAGTCTTTGTGCTAAATCTTAAGAAAATTCCCCGAGTGGGGATCGAACCAGTGACCTCCCGGTCGCTAGGTGAATACCATATCCGTTACGCAATGCTCTTTGTTGGCAACTTATATTTGGTTTGATCTGAAATTAAGGCATTGATACCAGTTTTGATATGTGCCTTTTTATAATCAGTGTTTTTATATACAAGTGGATAATAAGAAGAATGCTCTTGTTGTATAAATTCTATAGTTAAATCGTTTAGTAACTTCTATAAGTAGAGGTAGACAAAATTGTATGGCTGCGCAATCCAATCGATGATATTTTAACCCATTTGCCAGCAAAAAGACATGGCTAAATATTTTGTATACTGCTTAATTCTCTCTCGGTGATCTAAATGAGCACAAGCCTGTCAGCGCTGCACTGGAGATTTTGAAGTCAGGATTCCTAAAATGTTGAATAACATATAGGCTTGCTCATGGTTGTAAGTAATTATTTAACAACTAAGCTATCTTAACCAAATTTCTTATTGCGATTGATGCTCTCTTGTTAGTTTGCAGTCAATAATGGGACCGCTTATGGACAAGGTACCGGTCCAATATTGATGTGTACTGGAGCCGAATCGAGTTTGTTGGACTGTCAAATATTTAACGAGTACGATTACGGATTGTACAGCGAGCAATGCACCCATGAAGAAGAAGTCGGAATAGATTGTGATCTAGGTGAGAATTCTGCAATATAGTATCATATATTTTCTTTATCCAGCACTAAAATGATGTAAATGATGACGCAACCATATAAGTGAACTAATTTAAACCACTCATTTTTTTTTTTGCAATATGTATAATACCCCATCAATTGCCTATTTCATAGATGCATTATGCATATATAGAATTGTCATTGCATTGTAAATGTAGCCAAACTAAAAAATATTACGAAGAAAAAGTAACTGAAAAAGTATTAGATGTAATCGGACAACAGCAGCACACTTAAATAACTCTTCTTTGTATTTTTTCAAACTGAAGTACAGGAGAGTCATTTAAACTGTTTTCATTTCGTATCAACGACGCATTCCGATTTGATTATCTGTCATCACAGTTGTTTTTAAGTTTAACAAACAATGTATGCATATTTAAACTTATGAGTTTAAGGGTTGTGGCTAAAAGTGTTTTCGTGGTGATATTCGTGTATGAAAAGTAAGCATTATTTCCCAACAGTTCAAACACCGCTTAAATGCAAAGAATTTTCATTTTCAATGCTTAAAAACATTTGCATGAGAGAAGAATTCTTATATTGCTTAAAATACTACAATAGCTTTTTTTACTAATCAGATATTAGATAATTGGAACGTTTGGATTTGTCTTGACTTTTGTGAAGCACTTACTTTTCTTGTGGATATTGTTTTTAGTTGAATTTAATAGTAAAATATTTAAACAAATTATCGGTGTTCCTATGGGTACTACTTGTTCGCCACTTGTAACTGATCTATTTTAATATTGTTATGAAAGCGATATAATGTTAGAATTATCGAAATCTGAACAACTAGATTTTATTTAACTTTTTAACCTTACTAGTAGGTACATTGATGACATACTAAATTTAGATAACCCATCTTTAAACAATAAAATCACAAAATCTACCCCAAAGAAAAAGTCTTAAATAGATCGTGTCAATCCAATACAGATGCTTCATATTTAGACTTACATCTAACATTACTAATAAAATAAGAAAAGTTTATACGACAGACGGGACGACTTTAACTTTGAAATTGTGAATTTTCCTTTCCTAGATGTTAATATCCATAAAGGTCCATCATATGGTTTTTACATTTCGCAAATGGTACGTTACGCCAGAGAATGTTCATATAATTAAATATGTTAATGATCGTAATCTTATATTAACGAAGAAATTGCTAAAACAAGGCTTTTTGTATCATAACATAAGACCTAAATTCGCTAAATTTCATTCAAAGTATTGTGATTTAATTTCCGAACATAATGTCGCTTTAAATGGCATTAACTAATGGAAATTCCCACCCATCATTTTATAGAGATGTTTTGTGACGTGTACGCACATTTAAATTTCTTAAAGAAAATGTTTCTTTTAAACTTGTCAATTTAATTTACTCATTTTATCAAAAGGATATGATGCTGAGGTACTTAAAAACACATGCATGTTTGTTTTCGATTCACTATATCTTTCTTCTCTTAAAATTTGGAATTATTAATGGAATGACAATTTTATGTGTTTGATTCTAAAGTATTCAATAAATACAGCTAGTTTTTTTGTAATTCGATTTAACAATACTGCCCCTTCAATTTATTTTTATTTTACAGTACTTCCCCTTTCATTATTGGATTTTTACTGCTGACGTCATCGTATCATCGCTTATTAATAACGTCATCCGATCCACTTTAACTTTGTTGGCTTTATGCATATGTCATCGGGTTTATATCGTTAAACTGTATTAATATTTTCTTTCTGACTGTCGTTTTCTGTTTGATTTATTTTTTAGCAGTCACATAAACAACCAAGCTACGTAATATGGATCTTTCACACCTAATATTGCTGCTTCTTCCAGTATTTGTACGATAACGCTCTGAAATATTAACTAAATGATGCTTTATGATTAAATCATTATGTCAAAAGATGGGATGCAGTTGAAACTTGTTCGTAATTTCATTCCATCGTTCCTTAAAAATGTGTAACACTGTTGCTCTTGGTCTCCTTTCTACAATTGAGTAATTAAATGGTAATTAAACTGAATGCGTTTTAATTCCAATTTTATTATTGTTACCAATAGTTGCAATACTATGTGGTTAAATTTTATTAAAATATATATGTATCATGAACATATTGCTGGCCCAAGTGTGAAGTTTAGCGCTCTAAAACCGGTTTAAACCCCCAATGCTTTGCATTGACCGTTCCAAAGCGGTGAACCCAGCTTTATTCAGATCTGTGTGAATTTTGTTTCGTTTTGTTCTATTTCGTACTGTTTTAGAAATTGGTCACTTGCCTTAAATAAAGGACCAACAAATTGAATATAATAAGAATGCACTACTGCTTTAGCAGCTGGAGTTTCACTGATTTATATTTAGTAAAACAACTGACAAAAGGGCCAAACGTCACATTTTCAATTCAAATAATTTTTTTTTAGAAAGTTTAGTCGTTGTGGCTTTACTCGATCAAACATATAGAATACATTAGGTGTTTGGTATTGTTGAGTGAAAACATCAGTTATTAAGACAGATATTTACAAAAAACCAATATACCCAGCAATGTTCACAGGCATGTTAGTTTTTTTTGTTATCACATATTCAAGGTCTGTATGAAAATAACCTTTTCATACAGGCCTCGAATATGTGATAACATCAAAGTTAACATGTCTGTGAAGATCGCTGGGTAAATTGGTTTGTAAAAATATCTGTCGCGATAACTAATGTTTTCCCTCAACAATCTCAAACTCCTAATATGACTTTCATTTTATGAACATAGTTGAAGCTGTAATATATGATTACAGTTTGATGATCAAAGTAATAACTGTAGGAACTATAAAGTGTCCTCTTTATATTTTACACTGGCAATATTTTTCGAAGATGTTGAACACATAAATTGAAATTTAATATAACTATTAAAGTCCAGTTGATTCGCATAACATCTAGTTAAGTGGCGGTACATGTTCGTGGTATTATGTTTTATTTCCGTCAAACACTTTAATAATTTGGTATCTTTTGTCGTTTTTGTTAAATATTACATTATTTCTGTGTCTCATTTACCGAATAATAACATTTAATTGTCATTTGTGTATTAAAATGTTCTGTTCAAAGTATAGACTTTGAATTTTCCTTTTATTTTCAAGAATCCAAACTGGTTTGAAACAGGTAGAGGTAAATGGCATGCCATCTAAATTGTGCCCAGAGAATCACAGCAAAAATACTTTCCCAAGGAAATTAAATTTATTATTATTATTTTAATGTTTTATCTTGGTTCACTCATTTGAGTGCCTTTTTGTGTCAGTTTTTGCATATTAATCACACTAAATTTTGCCATCCATACAATGTGAGAGATAGATGCAAATCATAAAATGAACGACTTGATCCGTCAACTTTGGACAACCGCGGCTGCAAATTCCAATTTAATTGTTTGAGAGATAATATACAAATGTATCAGATTTAGACATAAATCCTCTTATTAATGTTGTTTTTATATGAAAATTACACTCTCTGAGACATATGTATATATTACGATAATAAGCACATATTAATTCAAAGACTAAACTTATTTAGTGTATTCTTAGTGAAAATATGCTTTTTGGGAGGAAGTAAATGAGCAGTAGTTGAAGATTAAATGATGCTTTTGGACTCAAATCGTACATCAAATCATTTCTGTCGTCAGTTGTCAAAACACCTATATACTGTTTGATTCCAATAATGTCGCTTTAATGAAATTACTATTTTTATATATTTGATTCTTAATATTTAATCAACTAAACTTGTTTTATTAGGGCATTTTTCACTGTTGAACAAAATTGTGTCTTTGTGTCGTATGAACAAATCTGCATGAAAACTACATTTGGACTCAAATCGTACATCAAAACTTTTCTGTCGTCAGTTGTCAAATTACCTATATACTGTTTGATTCCAATAATGTCGCTTTAATGGAATTACTATTTTTATATATTTGATTCTTAATAATCAATCAACTAAACTTGTTTTATTAGTAGTACAATTTTGCAGTAGTCCCCCATTAATATTTTTATTATTACTTTACAGTACCGCCCCTGGATTTTTTTCACGTCATTGTGTCTTCGCCTGTCAATTGCGTCATAACTCTTTCTCTGTTCCAGTTGTAAGCTACATGCATAGGTCATTGGGTTTACAACGTTCAATTTTATTTATATTTTCTCTCTGATAGCCGTTTCTTTTTTATTTAATTATTATTAATTTAATTTTTAGCAGTCACATAAACAACCAAGCAATGTAATATGGAATTTTTACACCCATTATTGCTGCTTCTTCCTGTATTTGCGCGATGATTATATGAAATATTAACTTAATGACGCTATATTTTTAAATCTTTTTCTATAAAGAAGGAATGTAGTTGACACTTGTTTGTAGTTTCATTTGATCGTTCGTCAAAAAGTTGTAACTCTGTTGCTCTGGTATCTTCAATATTATTGAGTAATTAAATTGTAATTAAATTGAATGCGTTTTAATTCCCTTTTATTATTGTTTGATTTGAGTTACAATGCTATGACGTTAACTTGTATTTACACTTAAATGTATTATGAATATTGTTGGGCCAAGTGTGAGGTTGAGCGCTCTATAACCGTTTTAAACCCCCGATGCTTTGCATTGACCGTTCCAAGGCGGTGACCCCAGCTTTATTAATATTTTGTGTTTATGTTGGTTTGTATTGTGTTTTATTGTGCTGTTTTGAATTGTTTGGGCAATCGGTCACTTGCCTTAAATAAAGGACCAACTAATTGTTTTTATTGAGAATTCAATACTGCTCCAGCAGCTGGAGTTTCACTTCTTTATATTATTATATTATACCCTATTTTTTACGTATTTTTCGTATTAAGTGGACCTAATGTAAAGGTTAAGAATAAAGATTTGAAAACACACTATGCCGAGAGTTAGAAATATGACAGTACATTTACTCGTGTCATTTTACAGAGGGATACATCTAAGAAACGTACTTATATACTTCGAGAACTTAACTCTAAAACACAATCCGTTAGGTATTTTATCTAGTGGCGTATATTAACAGGACTGGAACAAAGAACGGTTGCAAATGTACTATGCTTAGCATTACGAAGCATACGATTTTTTGTAAGTTTTCGTGTAATTAAACACATAATAAGAGATGCATATAATTATTCGTGTAGTGAGTGCATATTCTGTAATAAGGTCGTACATGAAGTTGTGACTTTTTTGTTTGAAAATGTATCAATGTTCATCATTTTATACAGAGGAATTCCCCCGTGGTACTCAATACTAAAGTTAAGCTACAACTGTTTTTCTTTAGTGGACCAACATTGAGGAGAGTATAAATTCAGCCTTTAAAGATATGATATTTTCCGTACCGAACGGTTGTCAGTAAAGTCTGTAGTGTTTTATCCTGTGCACAAATTGTCTGATTGGAATATTTTTTAAAGACGGACTACTTTAGTGTAAAGTGTGATCTACGTTGCACTTGTATTGTATATTACTCTTATTTAATTTAAGCTACCTGAGCAAATCGTTTGTACGTTCAACTATTGGTAATTTTGGGAATGTTCTTCGTCTGTGCGTGTATTCGTGATTCAGTGAGCCCGTCAGTCTGTCCCTGAGCTTTTTTCTGCAAACGAAAACGCTTGGTAGATTTTAACGAAATTAAACGGAAATGGCCTTTGCGTGACCCATTATTAAATTGTTCAAATTGTGTCAGTCTATTGATTGATAAGGTTATGGGTCCTAAAATGCAGTGTTTAACATAACAAATTAACAAATATTATCCTCTTAAACCGCAAGAAGCAAATGTTCAATATTGTGTATGAAGACTTGTATTTTGTTCTTATATAGAGAATCCTTTTCAAAAATCTTACAAAAGCATTAACACTCAAAATGAACGAATATCGTGTAAACTATTCCGAAAAATAAAGTAAACACATAAAAAAATCAAAGTTCCTTATATCAATTGCCAGACTTTTAACGCTAAATGTGGACCGGTAACAAGATACAAACTGCTATCTTGTTGTTTTGTGTGTGACTATATATTCAACACATGTTCCTGTACCAATTTAGTGTTCGTGTGTCGTATGAATAGATAACGTTGAGGGAAACCAAAATGGAATATGTTGTGACACAAATAATAAAAACGAGCATTTTGAATCTCGTAAAATCTATGTTACTATACCACATCTAGCGTTGAAAATTTGGATATTTCTATAAAGAGCACTTATTTTTTATGTGTTTACTTTATTTTACGAAATCGTTTATTTAAAATATTTATGTTAATTTAAGGTCTGGAATCATGAAATAAATTGCTTTCTTATTTTGCATGTGTCATCTAAGAAATGTGTTCATATTTAACCACTGGAGTCAACAAAGGCCTCGCCCAGGGTGTCAGTAATTTTTTAATTTATTTAAAGGGGCCTTTTCACAGATTTTGGCATTTTTAAACTTATTCATTAAATGCTTTATATTGATAAATGTAAACATTGGATCGTAAAAGCTCCAGTAAAAAATCAAGAATAAAATTTAAAAAAGGAAAAGAACATTGCCCGGAGCAGGTTTCGAACCAGAGACCCCTGGAGTCCTGCCAGAGTCCTGAAGTAAAAACGCTTTAACCTACTGAGCTATTCCGCCGTGTACACATTCTCGACGTATTTTATACCTTATATAAGCAAACTTCGTAGTTTCACAAAATTTAACGACAAAAACAGAACTCTCCAAATTATTCAATCGTTTCGCGTTGCAACGCTTTATAATTTTTAGGTTTTAAAATCGTCAAAAGATGCGTATACTGGCTATATTAGAGCATTGTAAATGTTCAGTATTACTGTTTCCTCACAAATATCATAACTAAAACGAAAATTCGCGAATCTGAAACAACTTTTTTCAATTTTGTCAATTTACCAAAGCGTGAAAAGATCCCTTTAAAGGCAAAATGTCAGAAAATATTATTGTGTTCAAATTACAATGTCCCTTTTCCTTTAAATGTAGCATCATTTAGATGTCCAGGGTTGAAATAAACTATACGAACATCCAGCAGAATAATTGTAAAATTTCTGAAACAGCAAGCCCTGATTGATATTTAAGACGTATCAACAGCCAGAGGTTATCAACAAAACCGATACATATGGGGTCAAATATTACCGAGACACTGGACTTAGGTTATTTATATAGACTTATCAAGCAAGTCTATTATATAGTAAAATTACTTGTGAATCCTCTAAAATAACAAGCCTTGGAGGTGATATTTCACTGTTTTAAACAGTGCTAAATAACAGTGAAAATATTGATATTTTACACTGTTTTAGTTAGATACTGGAACTTCTTCCCCAATAACCACATGGTGAACCTCAATTTTCAATTTTCATTCAAGGGAGACTACTATACTGGAACCTGAAACACACATTTACCTCCCTTATACATAATTATTTTGTCTGCTAAACTCTAAACAACAACAATAAATGCATAGGAAAACAATGAAATAAATATTATTTTCTCAAATATCTTCAACTTAGATGACTGCTCTAATACAAATAATGAACAAGATAATCACAGCGCTTCAAACTCACAAGATATCACATAAGCAGCACCAACAGCAGGAGCAGCAACATCAGCACCACTAGCACTAACATCAACACAGGAAGAAAAAGAACAAACACAACATCAAAACCAACACGGAATTTCAGATCTGTAAGTGAGGATAGCTTTCTTCTTGAAAACAAAAATTTAAATACAAGAAAGAAAACCGACAATTACATCACACTTTTCAAAACTTTTCTAAACATCACAAAAATGAGGAAAGAAATATTGAGAATATACCTCCTCGGGCATTTAACCCTTTGGTCTGCGAGTTTTTGTTGGGTGTGACTAAACAAGATGGATCAGAGTATGAACCTACGTCTTTAAGGGCATTTTAAAGCTCAACAGACAGGCATTTAAGGCCAATACACTACAAGCACCCTTTGATAAATGACCCTGCATTTGCCAAGTTGGGGAAGTATAAAAAAGTGAGCAAAAAGCTCGGAAACAACAAGGTTATGGAAATAAACTGCATCAAGCGAAGGCATAAACAAATGAACATATCGAAGCTATGTACGCAGCTAACACTCTGGGAGAATCGAGCCCAAGAGCTCTATTACACTCACTGCGGCTTATATGTACAACCCATTTTCGGATTAGAGCCGGCAAGAAAATTCACACTCTTGGCCTTGGTGATGTCAGCCTAGGAGTGACTTTTGAAACTAAAGAATGTGTCATCACCTTCGACACTGAGCGTCAGACAAAAACCCGTACTGGTGAAAATCTTAGGGATATAAGGTGATTTTCCTACTATTAATATATTGGAATACAAAAATCTGAATTGATCAATTATATATTCTGTAGTCATAATAATTCAAAAATGGAGGATATTTGTTGGTTTCTGTAGAATATCGATTTTATTTCACGAGTGATCATAGATAAAAAATATTTTCTATGATCACAAGTGAATTAATATTTTAATTAAGGATATTAATTAATCAGGATATTTTACAATATAATTCTTATTTGTATTTATCTACAGTTGACTTCACTTTTGGTGGATACTTATTTAATTTAAACTAGAGTTGCGACACCTTAAGGGTTTCGCGGGATGGAATGAGTGGGAACTAAAAAAATGTGGGTTCGAAAATTTGGGTAAGAAAATGTGGGAACACAAATTTTGGGTACTAAACAAATGTGGGTACGAACATTTTGGTTACGAAAAAAAATTTGGGTACGAAAATTGTGGGTACAATGGGTCAATGTTAAGGTTTTAGCATGGCGGACGCCGGACGGCGAAAAGACACGACACGACACGATGAGCTGGCTATGACAATACCTCAGGTATTCTCCGAAAACAGCCGAGCGCATATGCATAAGTAAGTGAGTAATACTCAACAATACTATTGTCAAGCAAATTTGTCCCCTACCGGCTCCACCATTGTCAGAATTTATTTTATTTTTTTATTTATTGCCATAGAAACCAGAATTTTTGACGTAGGAACAAAATGAAATTACGTGCATAATGCCCTTATTGCCATCTATCCATGTTTCAAGTTTCATGAAAAAATATTAAGAACTTTTAAAGTTATCGCAGGATTCAGAAAAGTGTGACAGACTAACTGACTGACTGACGGACACACAGAGCACAAACCATAAGTCCCCTCCGGTGAAACCGGTAGTGGACTAATAAAAGCTAGTCACTGCGTATAAAATCAGAACCACTGGGCCGAATCTGCTGAAACTTGGCCAAATTATAGATTAAAGTCCAAACAAGCTACAGAATGAGCGTTTTTGGACCTGACGGCGTAAAACATTAACCAATAATGGACAGCACAAAATGGGTCATTTTGTACAAAAAAATGTAAACTTTAAGTGGCATTTAATGACCTTTAGACATCAGAAAGTTGCAAATTTTTAATATTCTGCACACTTCGACTTGTTTTTTTTTTACAAATTTAGAAGCATTTATGCTTGGGATGTATATAAACCCTGTTATTCAGTGCCAAATTTGGCCAAAAATCACAATACAATACCAAAAATGGCTAAGCAGCAATGCCCTTTAACATTATTCCTTATATTTAATTGTATTGTTTAAAAAGATAACTGTGTATATTTAATCATAATGGCTCTGTATATCACACATGATAGGCCACTGCTGGGGCCTGAACCCAGAACTCATCTCACATTGTAAGATGCGTTTTTCAATTAAACTACAATGACTGTATCGTGTGAAGTGGAGCCAACATACACCCACATAAGTGAAAAAATCATTCCGTCCATATATTTGTCCTGGGTGTTTTCTGACACATGTGATACATTTGTGTAGATGAATATGACATTGTGTGTCGCAAGGTACCAAGTAAGACAAAATCAGCATTTTTATGTAGGGTCTTCATACGGTAAAATTATTTGTGCCCAAATAATAATAGATGAATGTATATTAGGCTTCAATGTTGCTAATATACTATGACGACTAGTTCATACGATACCATTTTTATTAATATATATGCCAAATTTAATGAAATAGACTTGAAAATGTGTGTCGCCAGATACCAAGTAAGAAAAAAAATCAGCATTTTTATGTAGGGTCTTCACACTGTAAAATTATTTGTGGCCAAATAATAATAGATGAAATCAGCATTTTTATGTAGGGTCTTCACACTGTAAAATTATTTGTGGCCAAATAAAAATAGATGAATGCATATTAGGCTTCAATGTTGCTTATACTATGACTACTGGTTCATACGATGCCAATTTTATAAATATCTATGCCAAATTTAATGAAATAGACTTGAAAATGTGTGTCGCCAGGTACCAATTAAGAAAAAAATCAGCATTTTTATGTACGGTCTTCACACAGTAAAATTATTTGTGCCCAAATAATAATAGATGAATGCATATTAGGCTTCAATGTTGCTTATTCTATGACTACTGGTCCATACGATGCCAATTTTATAAATATCTATGCCAAATTTAATGAAATAGACTTGAAAATGTGTGTCGCCAGGTACCAAGTAAGAAAAAAATCTGCATTTTTATGTAGGGTCTTCACACAGTAAAATTATTTGTGCCCAAATAATAATAGATTAATGCATATTAGGCTTCAATATTGCTTATACTATGACTAATGGTTAATACAATACCATTTTTATAAATATCTATGCCAAATTTAATGAAATAGACTTGAAAATGTGTGTCGCCAGGTACCAAGTAAGAAAAAAATCAGCATTTTTATGTAGGGTCTTCACAGGGTAAAATTATTTGTTCCCAAATAATAATAGATGAATGCATATTAGGCTTCAATGTTGCTTATACTATGAAGACATGTTCATACAATGCCATTTTTATTAATATATATGCCAAATTTAATGAAATAGAATTGAAAATGTGTGTCGCCAGGTACCAATTAAGAAAAAATTCAGCATTTTTATGTAGGGTCTTCACACATGGTAAAATTATTTGTGCCCAAAATAATAATAGATGAATGCATATTAGGCTTCAATGTTGCTTATACTATGACTAATGGTTCATACGATGCCATTTTTATAAATATCTATGCCAAATTTAATGAAATCGACTTGAAAATGTGTGTCGCCAGGTACCAAATAAGAAAAAAATCAGCAATTTTATGTAGGATCTTCACACGGTAAAATTGTTTGTGCCCAAATAATAATACATGTAGATGAATGCATATTAGGCTTCAATGTTGCTTATACTATGACTACTGGTTCATACGATGCCATTTTTTAAAATATCTATGCCAAATTTAATGAAAAAGACTTGAAAATGTGTGTCGCCAGGTACCAAGTAAGAAAAAAATCAGCATTTTTATGTAGGGTCTTCACACAGTAAAATTATTTGTGCCCAAGTAATAATAGATGAATGCATATTAGGCTTCAATGTTGCTTATACTATGACTACTGGTTCATACGATGCCAATTTTATAAATATCTGTGCCAAATTTAATGAAATAGACTTGAAAATGTGTGTCGCCATTGAAGTAAGAAAAAAATCAGCATTTTTATGTAGGGTCTTCACACAGTAAAATTATTTGTGCCCAAAATAATAATAGATGAATGCATATTATAGGCTTCAATGTTGCTTATAGTATGACTACTGGTTCATACGATGCCATTTTTATAAATATCTATGCCAAATTTAATGAAATAGACTTGAAAATGTGTGTCGCCAGGTACCAAGTAAGAAAAAAATCAGCATTTTTATGTAGGGTCTTCACACAGTAAAATTATTTGTGCCCAAATAATAATAGATGAATGCATATTAGGCTTCAATGTTGCTTATACTATGACTAATGGTTCATACGATACCATTTTTATAAATATCTATGCCAAATCTAATGAAATAGACTTGAAAATGTGTGTTACCAGGTACCAAATAAGAAAAAAATCAGCATTTTTATATAGGGTCTTCACACAGTAGAATTATTTGTGCCCAAGTAATAATAGATGAATGCATATTAGGCTTCAATGTTGCTTATACTATGACTACTGGTTCATACGATGCCAATTTCATAAATATCTATGCCAAATTTAATGAAATAGAATTGAAAATGTGTGTCGCAAGGTACCAAGTCAGAAAAAAATTAGCATTTTTATGTAGGGTCTTCACACAGTAAAATTATTTGTGCCCAAATAAGAATAGATAAATGCATATTAGGCTTCAATGTTGCTTATACTATGACTTATGGTTCATACGATACCATTTTTATAAATATCTATGCCAAATTTAATGAAATAGACTTGAAAATGTGATTCGCCAGGTACCAAGTAAGAAAAAAAAAACGCATTTTTATGTAGGGTCTTTACACGGTAAAATTATTTGTTCCCAAATAATAATAGATGAATGCATATTAGGCTTCAATGTTGCTTATACTATGACGATATGTTCATACAATGCCATTTTTAAAAATATCTATGCCAAATTTAATGAAATAGAATTAAAAATGTGTGTCGCCAGGTACCAAGTAAGAAAAAAATCAGCATTTATATGTAGGGTCTTCACATGGTAAAATTATTTGTGCCAAAAATAATAACAGATGAATGCATATTAGGCTTCAATGTTGCTTATACTATGACTACTGGTTCATACAATGCCATTTTTACAAATATCTATGCCAAATTTAATGAAATAGACTTGAAAATGTGTGTCGCCAGGTACCAAGTAAGAAAAAATCAGCATTTTTATGTAGGGTCATCACACGGTAAAATTATTTGTGCCCAAATAATAATAGATGAATGCATATTAGGCTTCAATGTTGCTTATACTATGACTACTGGTTCATACGATGCCAGTTTTATAAATATCTATGCCAAATTTAATGAAATAGACTTGAAAATGTGTGTCGCCAGGTACCAAATAAGAAAAAAATCAGCATTTTTATGTAGGATCTTCACACGGTAAAATTGTTTGTGCCCAAATAATAATACATGTAGATGAATGCATATTAGGCTTCAATGTTGCTTATACTATGACTACTTGTTCATACGATGCCATTTTTTAAAATATCTATGCCAAATTTAATGAAAAAGACTTGAAAATGTGTGTCGCCAGGTACCAAGTAAGAAAAAAATCAGCATTTTTATGTAGGGTCTTCACACAGTAAAATTATTTGTGCCCAATTAATAATAGATGAATGCATATTAGGCTTCAATGTTGCTTATACTATGACTACTGGTTCATACGATGCCAATTTTATAAATATCTATGCCAAATTTAATGAAATAGACTTGAAAATGTGTGTCGCCAGGTACCAAGTAAGAAAAAAATCAGCATTTTTATGTAGGGTCTTCACACAGTAAAATTATTTGTGCCCAAATAATAATAGATAAATGCATATTAGGCTTCAATGCAGGGTTGGCATATTGACCGGTCAATTGAGTATTGACCGGGCCGGCGGTCAATACCTGGTTAAAACCGGTCAATACTGGTCATTACTGGTCGATTGAAAATTGTAGCATTTAAACATTACAAAGGAGCCATTTTATATAAAATCAATAATTATTCTGTAATTGATAAACTTTTTTCTGAGTTATTTATTTTTAAAAAAATCTTTAAAGCTGTTAAAAGTTACTTCTTAATTATTTATGGAAACAGCCTCAAATACATAAGGACTAAGGCAATATCTTTATCTCAGTGTATCACATCTGTTACTAATTAGCCGGATTTTACATAAATTCCAGGTTGATAAACACAACAAGGTAAAGGTACCTTGTAGTCGGTGAGATATAATAATAATACAGTTAGTAAGGCTCGTACCCTGGGTACGGTAAATATACTAAAACGTACGCGGAAATTTTAACACTAAATCGGTTGTTGTCGGCTATTTTGTAAAAATTAATTATGTTTACATTTATGTCAATTTTCTGTTAAATGGCATTTATATTATCAAAACTCATTGTTAAAATCAATAATGTGATTTAATTTTAAATCTTAAATTGTTTAAAGTCGCGTCATTGTATGACGTCGTCAAGTATAATATTTTCCGCGACATCGCACGTTCACTTTTTACCGTCATAGATTTTTTTAAAGAAACATTATTTGGTTACCAAGGTCCGTTAAATGGGGAACACCATATTCGGTATTTATATTATGTTTTAACAATTAATTAATGCTGTGTAATAAATATTGTTTAAGATATTTCTATATTTATTGAAAATGTTTCAAAATGTTATTTATGAAACATCTTATTCTAATGAGTGTATGCTATTATATTATACTTTGAAAAGCATATCTGTTGTACTATAATCTTATTATTCATTTATTACTGTTAATTTCATTTATTGTAGAGAATCGTCAATGTTACATCTAGTCGCCAATGCTTGTTGTCAGTGTTAGTCTTAAATGCTTGTGATCATTGTCGTCGATGTTAGTCGTCAATCCTTATCGTCATTATACATGAAGGAAATAAAAGCAGAAACAGAGACGTATTCTTGATTACTTGCTTATTCCTACGGCGTCCTCTCAACACTCATACTAAAAAGCATGTTGATGCAGATTTTTTAAAAGAGAAGTTTGTTTAAGGTAAACAATATTGTTTTACGTTAATCGGTAGCATGTTTAACGACATCGGATTTTTGGCGGATATACAACTCGGATACAATCTAATATTTGCGGGTATGTTTAAGTTTATTTACCGTACCCAGGGTACATGTAAGTAAAATTAAGAGTACCCGGGGTACATGTACCGGTAAGTAGTACCCGAGCCGAGAATGATCAATCGAGCCTTAGTAAGTGAGTGATGGTGTATGGGATAACATGCACTGAGGGTGTATATTTTTCACGAACAAGTCAATTGAAGGTGTTAGAGATGCATTGATCCATAAGATTTAAAAGGGTAATTAACCACGGGCTTATTAAAATTAAAATGATGACATTACATTGTACCGGCTGTTTATTGTTGTATACTGTAAGCTTGCAATATTTTAAATAATGTAAACAACTTACCTTGTATTAAGTTGGCACATTGTTGTCAGGTGTAGAAACTTTTTATACTTATTTCTGTTTAGTTGCACTGGCTGAACCAAAAGAGTTATGTAGTCGTTTCTAAATAATCACGAAACAACCTACTAATGCATATATGCTTGCCAGTTACTGAGTTTGTGCATTTCCATTCATTATCGGCCTTGGCAAACAGCGTAGAATCAGAGACGCCGTGTGATGTCTGCTATTTCGTTACACTGAAGATTTTCATATCCGCGGGTGTTTTTATGTCAAATGTTATGGTTTTTCAATAGATCGTATACTTATCTACAAAACAGCGAATGAGCATTCACTTTACATCATTTCTGATGATCTTATTTTGTAAATAATTTCTGAGCGTTAATTCCTACGTTGCTATGTCGTCAGCCATTTTGACGGTTGCTTTGTTTACTTTCGGTTTCCACTACAAACGAAATTAATTGATTTGCTGCTTGCGTTTTTTATTGATTAAATAATAAATTATTAAACCCTAATAATGTAATTGTCTGAATATCATTTATATTCAAGATATTATCGGATAAACAGAATACCATTCTAATACCAGTGTGTACTTACATTTATCTCGGAAAGCCTAGCCGTGTAAACCTTTCTTTAACTCGTCGCACTCAATACGTTGAATAACACATAGATTTATGTCATGTTCATTAAAAAACCACAATGTGCACAAAAGACATGCATGTGTACTACCGATTGATATTCAAACACAATTATTACGCCTTTGTTTATCGATTAAACGCCTAACTGAATTAATAACGCGTAACGTCAGTTTCTTTGTTTCGTAGCAAGATGGAAGCTAGCCTAAGCGCTTTTCATGACGTCACGCGCGCGTGCCCTTTCCCATAAAAATATTTAAACGCAAAATACTCGAAAACTTGATTTTTCCCAGGTATAACGCCTACGCCAACAGGTAGATCGCATTCTTCTCCATATACTTGCAAATTTCAGCAAAATTAACCGACCAGTTTTCAAGCGCCACAAATCGCGACTATATGCCTCAACTTAATGAAACTTAGCCCCCTTTATCATTCGTTCGAATGAACGTCATCAATGATGACGTCCAATACATCACTCATTCCATACGAAAAAAAAATGTTGGTACGAAAATTGTGGGTACAATGGGTCAATGTTAAGGTTTTAGCATGGCGGACGCCGGACGGCGAAAAGACACGACACGATGAGCTGGCTATGGCAATACCTCAGGTATTCTCCGAAAACAGCCGAGGGCATATGCATAAGTCAGTGAGTAATACTCACAAGACGTTTGTCAAGCAAATTTGTCCACTACCGGCTCCACCATTGTCATAATTTTATGTTTTTATTTATTGCCATAGAAACCAGCAATTTTGACGTAGGAACAAAATGAAATCACGTGCATAATGTCTTTATATCTATCCATGTTTTAAGTTTCATGAAAAAATATTAAGAACTTTTAAAGTTATCGCAGGATTCAGAAAAGTGTGACAGACTGACTGACTGACTACCGGTAACTGACGGACACACAGAGCGCAAACCATAAGTCCCCTCCGGTGAAACCGGTAGTGGACTAATAAAAGCTAGGCACGGCGTATAAAATCAGAACCACTGGGCCAAATCTGCTGAAACGTGGCCACATTATAGATTATAGTCCAAACAAGCTACAGAATGAGCGTTTTTGGACCTGACAGCGTAAAACATTAACCAATAATGGACAGCACAAAATGGGTCATTTTGTACAAAACATGTAAACTTTAAGTGGCATTTAATGACCTTAAGACATCAGAAAGTTGCAAATTTTTAATATTCTGCACACTTCGACTTGTTTTGTTTTTTTTACAAATTTAGAAGCATTTATGCTTGGGATGTATATAAACCCTGTTATTCAGTGACAAATTTGGCCAAAAATCACAATACAATCCCAAAAATGGCTAAGCAGATATACCCCTTTAACATTATTCCTTATATTTAATTGTATTGTTTAAAAAGATAACTGTATATTTAATCATAATGGCTCTGTATATCACACATGATAGGCCACTGCTGGGGCTTGAACCCAGAACTCATCTCACATTGTAAGATGCGTTTTTCAATTAAACTACAATGACTGTATATTGTGAAGTGGAGCCAACATACACCCACATACCGGTAAGTGAAACTAGGCGTATGCGTTCTTGAGTTATCATCCGGAAACCATTTTACTATTTCGAATCATCGTGACCTTGACCTTTGACCTAGTGATCTCAAATTCAATAGGGGTCATCTGCAAGTCATGATCAATCTACCCATGAATTTTCATGATCCTAGGCGTATGCGTTCTTGAGTTATCATCTGGAAACCATTTTACTATTTCGGGTCACCGTGACCTTGACCTTTGACCTAGTGACCTCAAAATCAATAGGGATCATCTGCGAGTCATGATCAATGTACCTATGAAGTTTCATGATCCTAGGCCCAATCGTTCTTGAGTTATCTTCTGACAACCATCTGGTGGACGGACCGACCGACCTACCGACCGACCGACATGAGCAAAGCAATATACCCCCTCTTCTTCGAAGGGGGGCATAAAAATCATTCTGTTCATATATTTGTACTGGGCGTTTCTGACACATGTCGCATAACTGTTTACAACAAAAGATGTATACATAGATATATATACATAAATGGGGAAAAAATAAACCGTCTATTTTTTAATTTTTGTTTCATATATACACATTTGCTAGCAATGATTTATAATTATATCATGTTGAAATCATTTATACACAGAATATTACTGAAACTGCAATAAACTATAAAATGGATAGATATAATGTTTCATTCCATCTAGTACAATGAACAAATGTTCTTCCGATGCCATTTTCACTAAGGAATAGGTATTGAATCCTGATATACGACTAAAAAAGTATGTTGGTTAGCATGAAATATTCAACAAATCCTCATATTAAAGATGGGTCATCACTTAGTGAAATAATTTGTGGACATATCATAATAGAAAAATGCATTTCATGCCTCTAGATTGCTTTATTACAGGGTTCCCAGCTTTTTGATGGAAAATATAACGTCCAGGATCATAATTTCAACCTATTTCTTGTTTTAGACACCCTAAATAAATAGCAGTTGCAGACATAACTTATTTTTAAAGCTACATGTATACTACAAAGTCACCATAGCCATGCAGAGGAAATAATTTGCTGTTTTAATTGTATGGACTTCTCGAGACAAGTTGGGAAAGTCTGCCCAAACAAAATTCCCTGATTTTTCCCTGATTTCAGAAACTTTTCCCAAATTCCCTGACTTTTCCCTGACTGGAAAAAGTGAAAGTCTTTTTCCAGGTTTTCCCTGATTTCCAGGTTGGCTGGGAACCATGTTTAACTATGATAAAATGTTCTTTAGATGCCATGTGTATTAATATATAGGTCTATTTTTCTGAGATATTAATGAAAATGCCTGTGGGTATGTGGCGAATATTTAAAAAATCTGCAACTTGATTAACACAGTAAAATTTCATGAGCCCAAATTATAATAGATGAATGCGTATTATGCTCCTCTGCTTATACTATGACGACATGTTCATACAATGCCATTTTTATTAATATACATGTATATGCCAAATTTAATGAAAAAGTCTTGAAAATGTGTGTTGCAAGATACCAAGTAAGAAAAAAATCAGGTAAAATTATTTGTGCCCAAAATAATAATAGATGAATGCATATTAGGCTTCAATGTTGCTTATACTATGACTACTGGTTCATACGATGCCATTTTTATAAAGACCTATGTCAAATTTAATGAAATAGACTTGAAAATGTGTGTCACCAGGTACCAAGTAAGAAAAAAATCAGCATTTTTATCTAGGGTCTTCACACGGTTAAATTATTTGTGCCCATAAAGACCTATGTCAAATTTAATGAAATAGACTTGAAAATGTGTGTCACCAGGTACCAAGTAAGAAAAAAATCAGCATTTTTATCTAGGGTCTTCACACGGTTAAATTATTTGTGCCCAAATAATAATAGATGAATGCATATTAGGCTTCAATGTTGCTTATAATTTGACTAATGGTTCATACGATGCCATTTTTATAAATATCTATGCCAAATTTAATGAAATAGACTTGAAAATGTGTGTCGCCAGGTACCAAGTAAGAAAAAAATCAGCATTTTTATGTAGGGTCTTTACATGGTAAAATTATTTGTGCCCAAATTATAACAGATGAATGCATATTAGGCTTCAATGTTGCTTATACTATGACTACTGGTTTATACGATGCCAATTTTATAAATATCTATGCCAAATTTAATGCAATAGACTTGAAAATGTGTGTCGCCAGGAACCAAGTAAGAAAAAAATCAGCATTTTTATGTAGGGTCTTCACACAGTAAAATTATTTGTGCCCAAATAATAATAGATGAATACATATTAGGCTTCAATGTTGGTTATACTATGACTAATGGTTCATATGATGCCATTTTTATAAATATCTAAGCCAAATTTAATGAAATAGACTTGAAAATGTGTGTCGCCAGGTACCAAGTAAGAAAAAAATCAGCATTTTTATGTAGGGTCTTCACACGGTAAAATTATTTGTGCCCAAATAATAATAGATGAATGTATATTAGGCTTCAATGTTGCTTATACTATGACTACTGGTTCATGCGATGCCATTTTTATATAATAATAAAATATAACAAATAATCCAACATGAGACAAAATGTCAAATAAAGATTATTAAAATAACATCTTTATAGCACAACTTGAACAAATTACAAATTAGACAGGCACACAATATCATTATAAAAAAATATGATAGTCATATGAAATGGCCGTAAACAACTTCAAATAAAAAATAATTACGAATTTCTTTTAACTGAAAACCTTTTTTATAATAGACTTTTTTTCCCTAAATTATTAATAGTGATAGCTGTTTTTGCACAAATTATAGGAATTCGCGATGCAAATGGTCAATGTTTTAAAAAGCGTGCAACTTATTTTTTCACATTTCTCAACAGTTAGCAACTAATGCTGATGTTGTTACGCTGAGTGGCATATGGTTTCTGATGTCGTTACTGAGACTCATATTTTCACAAATTTGAACAATGCTCAATTAATTATTTTCACAATGTTCAACAGTCACAACTCAGTTGTTCACAATTTTGAAAAGTGTGCAACTTATTTTTCCATAATTGTCAAGATTGCGAGGCTCATTTTTTAAAATCTTCAACATTGCACGACTCATATTTCACAATTTTCAACATTGCGAGACACTTGTTTTCACAATTTTTAAAAGTTTGCTACTGATATTTATGAATTTTAAACAATGCGCGACAAATTTTTTCACAATGTTGAATAGTCACCACCAATTTTTCTCACTTTGAACATTGCGCGACTCCTTTTACCACAATATGAACAGTGTGCGCCTAATGTTTTCACAAAATGAGGCGGCAGAGGTTGCTGCACCAAGATAAAAAAGCCCACTGCCATAAATTTTATCCAAAAAATAGCAACATGGCTTATTGGAGCTAAACAACCCTTTCTACATGTACTTTCAACAATCACACAGACCAATGACAGTAGGACTACTGGCACTGACCGTTGGTTCATCAGCATGAAAAATGGGTGTCAAAAATAGCACAAATAATGTAAAATGTGTAATATGCATGTATAACGATGAAACTTACCTACCACTCGACCAGGAAACATCTGTTGCAGACTGTCACATAGTATGTGGGATTCGGGATGCTCTCCCACAAAGAGTGTCCAAATTTGTGCAAACAATTAAATTAAAACTTAGACATTTATCGATTGTCATTACCTGCTGTATAATTTATTTGTGTACTGACATATATTCAATTGTGGAGAAATCAACCGGGATCACCTTTGTGAGAATCTGGTGGAAAAATCACTGCACTAACCTGAGACATCAGTCTGTCATGATTGATATTGATCAGTTGTACATATTTTTCTAATTCTGGCTACCATAACTTTAAATGTCGCTTTTTATGATTTTTGACTGGCGCGACTTAATAGTTATGGACCAACCCCATTAGAAAAGTCAACCAGAAAATCCCGAAAAGTTGACAGTTAACAAAGACCGGTCCAAAACAGGTTTTAAATGCAGTTATTGGCCCAAATCAATCACTTGATTGGAAAGATTGACATTTTTCACATTTAACCGATACATTCTTTCACAAAATACTATCATAAACATTTAAAATTTATCTATTCTGCTCTTTCATATCGAGAAAAACAGCGATGTGACAAACTTTCTTGAAATGCGAATCTCCCGAGATTTCACGGTATTTCTACTTTTAGTAACATACCATATGTCGGTCAATAGCGATACATCGTTAATGTTATACTTGTTATGTACAAACTAAAATAAAATTTGTATTTGTATACCATGTGCTCAAGTGTTTTCAAATTCAGAATGACATTTCCCGGTATTTTAGAATATTCTGGCTTGTTTTGTTAACAAATTGTAGTGTAAATACAAACTCAAAGTAAATATTTAAAACTACCCGATTCACACTGAATCAGTTTTATAATCCACCAGACGTATGTTGTTAATCACAAATAATAGATTTCAGAAAACAAAGGTAATGTTTACAATATCAGCAAAAGATGTCAAGGATGATTCGACAGTATCCAAATGAAAACTAGTCTTGGACAAAGCGACAATGGCTTCAAAATTGTGAATTTCAGACTGATGAGAGTTATTTTCATCTATTGTTAGATGCATTTGAAACATTTAAACCTTAAAATATTCCTCGATGCAGTAATTTATATTCATTCACCAATATATGTAGAAATGTATCCAAGAAAATGAGTATTCTTTGATTTATAGCGTGACATAAATATGTTACGACTCTGGTTGACTTTCGATACAGAGTTGGCTTCAGAGTACAGGTATGTCAATACCATATCAATTGTACGCTGAAGTTTCTTTAGCTAATATTTTTCTAATGTTGACAGACCATTGATATTGCTGGGGTTTGTTGATTTAAAGACTTATTATCATCACGGGCAGAAAAACATTATAGACATTAAACAGCGCGTCATTAAGTAGACAACAGCTGCACAACTGTATGGTAAAAGGTAAATATGTATCTTAATAATTATGTTGACAACTAGCTTACGTAGCAACGTCCGAAAATATGAAATATCCGACATGTATTTCAATATTTAAAATTCAAGATATAATGACGACTGAACTGTTTTACTTTAAGCAAAAAACGGTAAAACTATGTTGAAAATGAAACACAACAAACTAAATACTTATCTGTTACGGCTAAACGACTAATTATCCCAATATAACACTGTCATTGAATCGCACATTTCAATTATAATTATTCCCCTTGCAGTTAATGCATATTGATATAACGAATTCATCAAACGTTATCAAACATTAGTAATTTGAATTGCATCGGATTCGCACAATATTATGTGGATGTAAATCCGATCCGGTTGTTTTTTATGTGTCAAGCTCATTTTGTCAGTGACTGAGTGAGATATAATAAATTTCTTCCGTAGTAAAATCTACTGTAAAGTACACAATGATACTTACGTAATTCTGTCGTATCCGTCTGAATAAACATCCGCTGCACAAAATATAGACATTTGTATTAATGATAATTAAACACAATCATATTTTCTGTGTTTATTGAATTAATAACACTGAGTTTCTTTGTCGCGTTACAAGATGGCGGATGTCTAACGCTGTTTGTGAAGTGACGTCACAATGTTTATCTGTGCGCGTGCCCTTTCCCATAAAAGTATTTAAACACAAAATACTCGAAAACTTGATTTTTCCCAGGTATAACGCCTACGCCAACAGGTAGATCGCATTCTTGTCCATATACATGTCAAATTTCAGCAAACGTGTTCGGCCAGTTTTCAAGGCGCCCAAATCGCGACTATATGCACCAACTTAACGAAACTTAGCCCCCTTTATCATTCGTTCGAATGAACGTCATCAATGATGACGTCCAATACATCACTCATTCCATACAAAACATTTTACTAGACTTGCGACACCTTAAGGGTTTCGCGGGATGGAATGAGTGGAGAGATGAAATCAAATTGAAAATCGATTATTTCTAAAAAAAAATGGTACGAAAAAATATGCGGGTAGGAAAAAAAACAAATTTGGGTACGAAAACAAATTTGAGTACGATAAAAAGGGTACAGACAAAATAAGGGAACGAAAAAACTATTTTGGTACGAAAAAAATGGGTACAAATAAAAAATAAGGTACGAAAAAATTTGTGTACGAAAAAAAAATGAGTACGAACAAATGGGTACGAAGAAATTTGGGTACGAACAAATTTGTGTACGAAAAAATTGGGTACAAAAAAATGTGGGTACGAAAAAAAAATTGGTTATGAAAAAAAATTAGGGTACGAAAAACTATTTGGGTACGAAAAAAAGGTTCAAATAAAAATTTGGGTACAAAAAAAATTGGGAACAAAACGAATTTGGGTACGAAAAAAATTTGAGTACGAACAAATGGGTTCAAAGAAATTTGGGTTCGAACAAATTTGTGTAAAAAAAAATTGGGTACGAAAAAAAATTTGGTTATGAAAACCTATAGGGAACGAAAAAATTAGGGTACAAAAAACTATTTGGGTACGAAAAAAAAGGGTACATATATAAATTTGGGTACAAAAAAAATTGGGTACGAAACAAATTTGTGCACCGACGGACAGACGAAGCGGCGACTATATGCTCCCCCTAAAAAATTTGGGGGGGGAGCATAATAAACAAGTTATGGCAATTTAAAGGTGGTACGCAAACTTAATAATAGATTTATCAATTATATGCTTATTCTAAGTGAAAACAAGGGACAAAATTGTCACAAAACCAGGTTTTCATTGTGAAAAAAAATCTGATAAAGGGAGAAAACTCAAACTGAACTTTTGAAATGACCAAAAAAAATTAACCCCCTTTGAAAGTTTTTTTTTTTTTTTAAATCTATTTTTAGTCGTGGCGGCCTTGACATTGGAGATATTGACGTGATTCTTTCGTGGGACACACCGTCCCATGATGGTGAACAAATGTGCCAAATGATTTTAAAATCTCACAATGAATGACATAGTTATGGCCAGGACAAGCTCATTTATGGCCATTTTTGACCTTTGAACTCAAAGTGTGACCTTGACCTTGGAGATATCGACGTAATTATTTCGCGCGACACACCCTCCAATGATGGTGAACAAATGTGCCAAATGATTTTAAAATCTGACGATGAACGACATAGTTATGGCTCAGACAAGCTCATTTATGGCCATTTTTGACCTTTGAACTCAAAGTGTGACCTTGACCTTGGAGATATCGACGTAATTATTTCGCGCGACACACCGTCCAATGATGGTGAACAAATGTGCCAAATTATTTTAAAATCTGACAATGAACGACATAGTTATGGCCCGGACAAGCTTATTCCGCCAGCCCGCCAGCCAGCCCGCCCGCATTCGCCAATCTAATAACCAGTTTTTTCCTTCCGAAAACCTGGTTAAAAAGGCCATAATTGTTACAAAATGCTTGATACAGTTATCTGCTCTTGTTTATACATTGGGGTCATGTTGGTTAATAAGCAAAATACATGGTGTATGAACGCAATATGTCAAGGGACATGCATATTATTCTAAGTGAAAAAGGGCCTAATTCTGTTAAAATGCTTGATACAGTAAATGAGTTGTCTGCTCTTGTTTATAGATTGGGTTTATGTCGGTAATGAAGCATGCAAAATATAAAAGCAATATGTCAATGGACATAGGAAATATATTTGAGGTGGTATGAAACATTCCAATGCGCAAGCCGACGCCGGGTTGAGTAGGATAGCTCGACTATATATATTTCATATATAACAGTCAAGCTAAAATGTAAATATACCATAAACAACAGGCTAACCTCAATCACAACTTTAATGCAATGCTTATAACAATAGAGATACAATGATATGCCAGGGATTGAAACTAACTGTTTACTATTGTGGGCAACCATCTTTAGTATTTTGGTTGCCCAGATAAAGAATAACGAGCCCAGAAATATGAACATGTGAATATTATACATTCTTTTAATAAAATAATAGATAATTAAATACATTTGCTGACAACACATGTTCAATGCATGATGTTTTATTATGAGCCTGAATTGAATCATGTCCTATTCCTAAATAATGAATGTTATTTAACTAGTATTGATCCATGGTGATCAATTGTTTTTCAATTTTTATTGCAGTGAATTGTTTTAAGCTTTAAAAAAAAGAAGTTTACCAACTTTTGAAATTGAGTTGCCCAGGCCAAAATCTACTTGCCCCGGGTTCACGGTAAACCACTTATTTCCATCCCTGTATGCTCTTCATTTTCTGTTCTTCCATCGCATTCTCAAAATTAAATTTAAAGCCGATATTTTTTAATAACATTAGTATGAATTACTAACCATTATCACCCAAAAAACAATTTTACAAAGCTGTAATCCCGTCGTAGAGATTTAGTTTACTATTATCAGTGTTCTCTTTAAATACCGGCTGCTAGCGATCTTGCCGGTTACATTAACTCTTGATGCCGGCTACTTTTCCCAAATATATCAAGTAAATGTCACAAATGCTTTGGTTTTACTGCATAGTTACCGGCCATATAACTGGCTACTCAAATTTTTCTGGAAAACACTGAACTATGCATGACAAACACACAAAAATTAAATACATCTTAGATTCATTGTAAAAAATAAATTGACACTTCCAGCTTGTCGTCACTAAAATCCAAAGATTCAAATAATTTTCCACGAGATACGTCAACAATTGCGTAATCAAATGAATGAAAAATTAAAGTAAAGAAAGCCGGATTTTACATAAATTTCAGGTTGAAACACAACAAGGTAAAGGTAGTCGGTGAGATATAATAATAATACAGTTAGTAAGGCTCGTACCCTGGGTACGGTAAATATACTAAAACATACCCGGGAATTTTAACACTAAATCGGTTGTTGTCGGCTATTTTGTAAAAATTAATTATGTTTACATTTATGTCAATTTTCTGTTAAATGGCATTTATACAATGTATTATCAAAACTCATTTTTACAATCATTAATGTGATTCAATTTAAAATCTTAAATTGTTTAAAGTCGCGTCATTGTATGACGTTGTCAAGTATATTTTCCGCGATGTCGCACGTTCACTTTTTACCATCATAGATTTTTTTAAAGAAACATTTTTTGGTTTGCGAGGTCCGTTAAATGGGGAACACCATATTTGGTATTTATATTATGTTTTAACAAATAATTCATGCTGTGTAATAAATATTGTATAAGATATTTCGATATTTATTGAAAATGTTTCAAATTGTTATTTATGAAACCTTTTATTCTAATGAGTGTATGCTATCATATTATACTTCGAATAGCAGATCTGTTGTACTATAATCGTATTATTCATTCTTTATTGTTAATTTCATTTATTGTAGAGAATCGTCAATGTTACATCTAGTCGCCAATCCTTGTCGTTAGTGTTAGTTTTCAATGCTTGTTAGCATTGCCGTCAATGTTAGTCGTCAATCCTTATCGTCATTATACATGAAGGAAATAAAAGCAGAAACAGAGACGTATTCTTGATTACTTGATTATTCCTATGGCGTCCTCTCAACACTCATACTAAAAAGCATGTTGATGCAGATTTTTTTTAAAGAGAAGTTTCTTTAAGGTAAACAATATTGTTTTACTTTAATCGCTAGCATGTTTAACGACATCGGATACAATCTAATATTTGCGGGTATGTTTAAGTTTCTTTACCGTACCCGGGCTACATGTAAGTAAAGTTAAGAGTACCCGGGGTACATGTACCGGTAAGTAGTACCCGAGCCGAGAATGTCAATTGAAGGTGTTAGAGATGCATTGAACCATAAGATTAAAAAGGGTAATTAACCACGGGCTTATTAAAATTAAAACGATGACATTACATTGTACCAGCTGTTTATTGTTGTATACTGTAAGCTTGAAATATTTTAAATAATGTAAACAACTTACCTTGTATAAAGTTGGCACATTGTTGTCAGGTGTAGAAACTATTATACTTATTTCTGTTAAGTTGCACTGGCTGAACCAAAAGAATTATGTAGTCGTTTCTAAATAATCACGAAACAATCTACTAATGCATATATGCTTGCCAGTTGCTGAGTTTGTGCATTTCCATTCATTATACTATCGGCCTTGGCAAACAGCGTAGACTCAGATTAGACGCCGCATGATGTCTGCTATTTGGTACGCAGAAGATTTGCATATCCACGGGTGTTTTATGTCAAATGTTATGGTTTTTCAATAGATCGTATACTTATCTACAAAACAGCGAATTAGCGTTCACTTGACATCATTTTTAATTATGTTATTTTGTGAATACTTTCTCGCGATCTTTTCGCCTTTGGTCGACGCCGTCTGCTATTTCAAACGATGAAGATTTCCATATCCACTGGCGTTTTTTTTATGTCAAATGTTAGTGTTTTCCAATGGATCGTATACTTATCTACAAAACAGATAAGTAGCGTTCACTTTACATCGTTTGAGATGATGTTTTTTTGTAAATACTTTCTAAGCGCTCATTCTGACGAAGTCGACCATTTTGACGGGTGTGAAGAAATACCGAATTTCCCGTAATTACCAAAATCCCCAGAAATCCACGAGATCCCACGAAATCCCCATTAATATTGATTGTGTATTGAAAAACTGCGTATTTTAATATAGATCGTTGCGAAATACACTGAAATCACTAATGAAACATTGTTTTATCAAAGTTTGATTTCGGGGATTTCGGTAGGACTTCGGTATATCCACATACCGCATTTTGTAATTCCGGTTATGTAAAACTTGCGAAACTTTTTCGTGATTTAATCAAAAACTATATTTTTCCCAGGTATAACGCCTACGCCAACAGGTAGATCGCATTCTTCTTCATGTACATGTCAAATTTCAGCAAAAGTTGCCGACCAGTTTTCAAGCGCCTCAAATCGCGGCTATATGCACCAACTTAATGAAACTTAGCCCCCTTTATCATTCGTTCGAATGAACGTCATCAATGATGACGTCCAATACATCACTCATTCCATATGCAACACACATTTTTACTATTCATAGGAAAGTCAAGCCAAGCGCATTTGCAGTTTCCGAACAACCTAGCAGAAACCCGGTGCATCTCTACAAGCTATATGCCGACCAACGCCCCTTCGACATGATGGCAGAAGACAGCTATTTCTTATTGACTCCTGGCAACAAGAGAAAGCAATGCTGGTTAAGGAACTCAGCCCTGGGAATAAACAAGTTGTACAAATTAATTACTGAGATGAAAACAGATGCTGGTATTCAAGAGCCAAGAATCACCCTATACAGGTTAAAACCATATATACTACTGGTATAACAATACTAAAATATATAATATGCGCCACTTACCTTGGCTTCCATATCGAGTTTATTAAATAGGTTTTGTTAACCCATTTTACATGCTACAAAACTCTCAAAATCGTATTTAATAAAATCCCCTGTACTCTACTACTCCTCTACGTTCCGGTTCCATTACATCCAGTACTTGACATATCACAATGTATTTATTAAAGCTTTTCAAGAGCACACAAAACAAGTACAACTCATATCTTGTGTTATATTTTATGTGTACAGTTGAAATATGATTTTATTTTTACCATAGAAATACATGTTTTTTCAGTGCAAGTAAGCACTTGATTCAGAAGCTGAATGACGAGAATGTTCCAGCTCATCAAATAATACAGATTTCAGGGCACAGACATATTATTAGCTTAAATAATTGCAGCAGTTTGAACAACGAAGAGTCAAAATATATTTAAAAAATACTTTCTCATTCAAACCAGTCTGTTGAAAAGCACAACCGCACTGCCACTGCGTCAGCCACACCTGCCTCAAGTGATTTTCCGATGGCTCGAGGATTTTTTGTCAACTCACATTTCCAGGGCAATGTAACATTTAATTTTCACAGGTCTGATTCTCACATGGGCCTTTCCCAGAAACAGAACGTAGTCACTCACCAGAGGCAATCTCCATCCCGTGCACCGGCGGTAACCGTAGATTCCTCCTGTACAGCGACGCTACAAACGAATCCGCCTTATTGCAGACAGTGACAGTGATTGATATCGAAACCTTTTAGCGCAAGACCACTATTGAAATATGTTTGCGTTCCTAGTTGTATCCAGTTATGTGTTATTAAGTTTTAAGTTAGTAACTTTGAGTTTAATAATTTAAATTGAACTATTTTTTGTTCTAATATTGCATGTTTACAGTATTTAATTTGAAATAGATATTATGTTGATTAAAACATTAATGTTGATACACATTTACATTTCTTTCAGATTTGAACTATTTTCTTGTGTTGTAAGTTATTTGTTCATTTTCAAAATTGGGGCACCCACTGGGAAACTTTATGAGGCAAATTGGGAACATTTACCAAACTACAATAATAAAAAGAAGTGAAACTCCAGCTGCTGGAGCAGTATTGAATTCTCATTATAAACAATTAGTTGGTCCTTTATTTAAGGCACGTGACCGATTGCCCAAACAGTACAAAACAGCACAATACAGCACAATACAAACCAACATAAACATAAAATATGAATAAAGCTGGGGTCATCGCCTTGGAACGGTCAATGCAAAGCATTGGGGGTTTAAACCGGTTATAGAGCGCTCATCCTCACACTTGGCCAAGCAATATTCATAATACATTTAAGTGTAAATAAAATTTAACGTCATACCATTGTTACTCAAATTAAACAATGATAAAAGGGAACTAAAATGCATTCAATTTAATTACAATTTAATTACCCAATGGTATTGAAGATACCAGAGCAACAGAGTTACAACTTTTTGACGAACGATCAAATGAAACTACAAACAAGTGTCCACTACATTTCTTCTTTATAGAAAAAGATTTAAGAATATAGCGTCATTCAGTTAATATTTCAGATAATCATCGCGCAAATACAGGAAGAAGCAGCAATAATGGGTGTAAAAATTCCATATTACATTGCTTGGTTGTTTATGTGACTGCTTAAAAAAATAAAAAAAAAAATAATTAAATCAAATAAGAAACGCCTATCTGAGAGAAAATATAAATACAATTGAACGTTATAAACCCAATGACCTATGCATTAAGATAACAACTGGAAAGTTGATCGTATGACGTCAAAAAATCCATGTACCCAGGAACAGAGAAAGAGTAATGACGTAATTGACAACCGAAGACACAATGACGTGAACAAAATCCAGGGGCAGTACTGTAAAGTAATAATAAAACTATTAATGGGGGGCTACTGCAATATTGAAATTCTAATAAAACAAGTTTAGTTGATTAAATATTAAGAATCAAGTGTATAAAAATAGTAATTCCATTTAAGCGACATTATTGGAATCAAACAGTATATAGGTGTTTTGACAACTGACGACAGAAATGATTTGATGTACGATGTGAGTCCAAATGTAGTGTTCATGCAGATTTGTGCATACGACACAAAGACACATATTTGTTCAATAGTGAAAAATGCCTATAATATCACTAATGATTCCAAATTTTAAAAGAAGAAAGATATAGTGATTCGAAAACCATCAAGCACGTGTTTTTAAGTACATAAGCATCTTTCCTTTTGACAAAAACAAGTTAATTAAATTGAAAAGTTTAATAAGAACATTTGGTTTAAAATATTTTAATTTGCGGACACGCTTCAAAACGTCTCCATAAAATGATGGATGGGAAATTCCATTATTTGAATGCCATTTTAAAGAAACATTATATTTTGAGATTAAATCACCAGACTTAGAGTAAAATTAAGCGAATTTACTTCTTAGATTATGATACAAAAAGCCTTGTTTTAGCAATTTTTTGTTAATATTAGATTACGATCATTAAAATCTTTAGTACATGAACATGCTCTGTCATAACGTACCAACTGCGAAATGTAAATACCATAGAAAGTTCCTTTAGGGATGTTGCCATCTAACAACGGAAAATTCACAAGTTCAATGTTAAAGTCGTCCCGTTCATTGTATAAACTAGTTTTGATCAAATTATTATTTATAGTTAAATGTCTAAATACGCAGCGTCTGTATTGGATAGACACGATCTTTTTTAAGACTAGTTCGTTTTGGTAGATTTTGTGAAAATATTGTTCAAATAATGGATTATCTAAATTAAGTATGTCATCAATGTACCTACTAGTAAGGTTAAAACTATGAATCAAATCTACTTGCTTAGTTTTAAATAATCTAACATAAATTCGCTTTCATTACAATATAAAAAAAGGTCAGCTATAAGTGGCGCACAATTAGTACCCATAGGAACGCCAATAATTTGTTTAAATATTTTACCATTAAATTCAACAAACAAGTTATCCAGAAGAAAAGTAAGTGCTGCACAAAAGTCAATACCAGTCCAAATGATGATATTATCTAATATCTGATTAGAAAAAAAACTGTTTTAGTGTTTAAAGCTAGATACAAACACTTCTCTCTAGCAAAAGTTTTTTTCAATCAAAGAAATAAGTTTGGATTTTATTAAAGCGTGAGGAAGCGTTGTATATAGTGTAGAAAAATCATAAGTACTTACCTGTGACACCTTATATTTTTTCTTTTCAATTGTATCAATAACTTCTAAGGAGTTTTTTTATTGACCAAAATAGGTTAATATTACTATTTTCATAAACTTTATTACAAAATTTAGCTATATGATATCTAATAGCACTCAATACAGATGTAAGATACACTGATAATTGTTTGGTGTACAAGACACTGAATTAGCGATAAAGCGACTTTTATATAGCGTCTTATGTAATTTAGGTATCCAGTAAATTGATGGCAATTTCTTGTCAGTAATATTGACTATTACATTTAATTTTTTGCATTGGGCAATATGGTCGTCAATAATTTCATTAGGTTGCTTATTGTACTCACAATATGATGTAGTTTGTGAAAGTTCTTGTGAAAAAATTTGAACATAAAACACTCGTCATATTATTATAACATTATTAGCAGCCTTATCAGCAGGAACTATGACGAATTTAGATTTTAAGTCTTCAAGCAATTAACAGAGATTGTGTTTATTAAATTTAGGTGAATGTGGTAGGGCCAAAGGATTTGTATCATAAAAACATATTTTATTCATGGCCATACTACATTTTTTTGTTTTCCAATCATTGTGTGCAGTAATTTCAGCATTTTCCTTTCTGCACCATTTAGTGCAATAATCCTGTAAGGATATTACGATTTTCTTAATGAAGTCATCAAAATCAACAGGAATAGGCAGTCTGTACTTAGGGCCTCTGCGTAGTAAATTTCTAAGGTTTTTATTTTGAATGAAATTAAGGTCCCCAGTAATAACATGTCCAACTGGACCATATATATATTTGGAACTAGAACAGTTACATAATGTAGGACAATTTCTAATTACATTTATATCTGTGGAAATAGAATTATAATTAAAAACGATACTTCTTACAGGTTTACTATATTTGTAGCTTATAAGTGGTGATTCAGCATTGCGGAAATAAGGGGGAATCAACCAACGTACATTTTTATCATTGAATATTTTTGGAAGGTCAATTAAATCAAGACCTGTGTTACAAAACTCAATTATGATACGATTTCTAGTTTTGTTAAGTGCATTTTCAATAAAAGGTTTAAGATAGTAGTCAGTGAAAGATTCAATAATACAAGCACATTCATATAGAGGGTCAGATTGAAGTAAAATAAGTTTACATTCCTTATCAATATGCACCAACGAAGAAACAGAAAGAGAGCAAAATGCACTTAGTAATTTATGTTTATCCCCATTTTGTAATAATGTGTAGCAGTCATTTAAAGAAAGCAGACGTTTAAATTTACGCCTTAAGTTACCATTTTTCCTAATGCCGTGCGAACGTTTATTTCTAAGACGTTTACTAAACAGAGAAAATGAATTAATCGATTTATTTTTAGAAATTGTTCCAACATTTATAATATTATCATTTAATCCAAGTGGGTAAGCTGATTGCAAACGTTTAATCCATTCAAATTCTGACATGCACCTTGCTTTTAATTGGCACTGATTTGAAGTACTATTATTAAAAATAAGTTGCTCTACAGGTTTAATTGAAAAATTTGTTACGCTATGACTCGTTTTATTAAAGTGCTGGTAAATGAAGTTGTAAAATGTATTGTTATTTTTAATTTAAAAAAAAAGTTCCCTAAAACGTGTTTTAAGTGATCTACCAGTCTGCCCAACGTATTGCGCACCACAACAGGGTACATTTCAAGTAATGACGTACGCCACATGCATAGAATTTCACGAGACATCAGATTTAATGTTAACTGAAAATTTGCGGTTATTAAAGGGATCTTTTCACGATTTGGTAAATTGACAAAATTGAAAAAAGTTGTTTCAGATTAGCAAATTTTCGTTTTAGTTATGATATTTGTGAGGAAACAGTATTACTGAACATTTACCATAGTCCAATATAGCCATTATATGTATCTTTTGACGATTTGAAAACCTAAAAATTATAAAGCGTTGCAACGCGAAACGATTGAATAATTTGGATAGTTCTGTTGTTGTCGTTTAAATTTACGAAACTACGAAGATTGCTTATATTAGGTATAAAATACTTGCACTGTGTATACCCGGCGGAATAGCCGAGAGGGCTAATGCGTTTTTTACTTCAGACTAACTCCAGGACTCCGGGGGTCACTGGTTCGAGCCCTGGTACCGGCTACTTTTTTTTCCTTTTTTTAATTTTATTCTTGATTTTTTACTGGAGCTTTTAAGATCCAATGATTACATTCATCAATATAAAGCATTAAATGACAAACTTAAAAATATGCCAAAATCTGTGAAAAGGCCCCTTTAACAGATGAAAGAATAAAAGAGGACATATTTAAAAACTTGCAACATAAACATTATGAGTTGCACTTATTGTAGGATACCGATTACACGGAGCTTGATTACGCTGCGAACTAGAACCCTGCCGCATTGTATCTTCAATGAAAGATGTTCGAAGTAAACTTAATTTGACTGTAGGTTTAGAAAAAAGTAATTGTCTATAATTTAACGGCAAATGAATACTACGTGCAATCGGAATTCTCAATGGTGAGAGAACAACTTTCGGGTTTTTTGTTATCAATCTGTCCATAGGTTATTTATTTGGCGAAATCACCAATCTTATAGTTACATTAATACACATTGCCAAGTCAACATACATAAAAGAGTAAAAGGCAGCTTGTCAGATAATGGTCTGTAAAAAATCAGTATAACCTGCAGAACTCTCAATTGATGAACATACACGTTTACTTTATAAGTACAGGGAATGTATAAGAATCTGAGTATAAGAAAGGTCTTAAACAAGGTTTCTTAAAATAATAATAAAAACACAATACCGCTACCAGCCTCTGAAGGCTGAAAATATAACAACACCGAAGATATGTACGGGGATACACGCTACTGCATCCACGCAGCACACATCAAACTGTTGTATAAAATAAAAAGAAAATGTGTTTGTTTCGGTAGCATATTGACTGTAATTCACTCGTAATAATAGAAAAAAACACATATTTTCACGAGTGGCTTAACTCGTGAAAATATAAATGTCTAAGATACTCGGGAATTAAATTAGATAATGCTACCGAAACCAACATATATCATCTATATATTTGTATGTTAACACGTATCATATAACTATTTATATTATATAGGCGTACCGACGCTACGGATGATTTGTAGCAAAAGCTAACTTATGTTGTCAAAATTCCTTTGTAGTGTGATTATTGTTATAAGCGTTATTGTTAAAAAATTTAGCCACCTGCAATATCTTTATGAGCCAATTATGCTGATATCTAGTCATTGGTTATTTATTTTGCAAAAAATAAAGCGAGCTCTTCATTTTCATATCGTGTTTTGCATAAACTCTATGCTTTATATAATGTTGTAACGTGTAAGTTAAGGGGCTAAGAGAGAAAGCAAAAGCTCTATTTTTCAAACATGAGTTTGTGCTGCTAGGGTGTATTTCTTTGATATTCCGAAATGGAACTCAAGAACATCAACATCAAGTTCTCTGAAATTAAAAATAGTGTTTAATTAAGTAAAGCTGACGTGATATCCGTTATATATTGTTTTGTTTTATTACTGCTGTTGCAGTGCTTTAGTAATAGTATATTGAATGGCTAACATGTTTTTGCTTATGAATATTAGACAATGATATTTCTGGGTATTAAAAAAAATGAAACAAACATTTTGATGTATTTTATTTCATTTGACGTGACACACCCAAGGAATGATTCGGAATTCTTTACATATTTTTTATACAACTGAACGCAATGTAGGAATCAATGTAAATATGAATCGTAGCTAATCAGAATTAGTTACTGTTGTTAATCTAATGTTTAATTGTTTTTTGTGTAATAACATTTATTTTCTTGTTATATGTAAATACTTTCAAAATTTAATTCTTACAAATCTTCTATCGTACTTTTTACGTTGTGTATTTTCAAAATGGGTCATTTTCATAGATATAAAGTAGACCATTACAAGAACATAATATAAATTTACCATCCACTTAGTTATTAAGAAAAATCACACATTAGAAACAAAATTTATAAAAAAAACCTATTAAACAAAGAGACCAATCCCTTCACTTTGTAACGCTCTTAACTAAAATAAACATAATAAAGAACATGTTATTTTGAGAAAGTGAATGCTTCTGAAAATTAAAGGACTTATGCTGATATATTAGCATTTATGTTCATTATACAGAGTCATTGGTAAACAACACAAATCTTGCATTACGTATTTAATAATGTGTGTATTTTCATGACCCAGTGTTCCGTCTTTTTAATAAAAAAAATCAATGTGACTCGTGAAAAGTGCTATGTGTTGTGATTGTGCAAAAGCAGAAAAAAACAACAATCATGATAGCGACTTGTTTCTTAAGTAGCTTATTTTCTGATTATACTGTAGACACTAAATTTTTAAATATGTACATTTAGTCACACTGAGAATGCAGCCAGAGAATCGGTTTCCTGAAGCAATCATAACATATTTTATAATTGTATAGTCAATAACTGTCTTTTATAATAGCTATATGCACTTTCGAGGATGCCACATAAGAAACAAAGATCACAACCCACCATTAGAATCACGACTGTTCCTATCAGGTTTTTTAGACACACTATCCTTCTTGCGAAATAATTGTTATATGTTTTCTCATGTTTCAGGCCAGCATATTCGACTAGTAAATGGATCAAGACCAAGCGAGGGGCGTCTTGAGGTTTTCTACAATAACGCATGGGGAACAGTCTGTGATGACGACTTCTTCGATAATTCAGCAAAAGTTGTTTGTCGCATGCTCGGATTCAACGGGTGTGTAATATAACTTTTAGTTGAAACTCGCATATGATAATCTTTATGTAAGCTCACCTAAGCATAAATGGTTTATACTGAGTTATGATAGTTGGGGTCTCTCCGGCATGCGTTCCCCTGTGTCATGTGTTGTCAACAGTTTGTTTTAAACAACATATTCTTCTTAACCGCATGCAGTCTTTAGAGCCGCCAGAGTTGATATTTCTCACAATAATTCGGTTATCTCAACTGACCAGAATTGATCAGTATTCTTCAGATAAATTCTTAAGTGTAACTCTTCCATACTGATATTCGCAAAAATAGTGCCAAAAAAGCCAAAAGCATCAAACAAACGAAACCTAATCATGTCCATAACGGAATCCTCAAAACTATTATTAACCTTTGACGTATGCACGCTTTGCGTCACGTGAGCGCCAATTTCACGTGTTTCCAATGCCGCGCATTTCAAAACATAGAAGAACTACCAAATAACACATGCAATTAAAAAACAAATTATGGCTTCGGATAGCCCTAGCAAAGTGATTATAAAACATGTTTTTGTCTTAATGGATAACCGAGGATCATTGTGTATTGAATAGATATCATGTTCGTAAAAAGTCAGAATGCAAGCTGATTGCATAAAAACGATTTCTCAGATCAGAGCGAATTCAATAAGGCCGATTTGTGGATTGAAAGCAAAAGGAGTTATTATTAAGCTTGATGAGAGTTATTGAAATTTGTCGAGTGATATGCATAGATATTGACAAAAATCACGCTGCAAAAAACAGTACGCTGCTATGTCCTGTCTGTTGGCTTGTCCCATTGTAAACGGGTAATTACATGATTAATCATCATTCATGCAAATGGCGTTGTAAACAATAACGCCATGCTCTCGTGGTTATACATGTGACCCGCGCGTGTTAGAGTTTCGATTATTTTGTGCATCAGAAAAGCCTATCTTTGTACTGACCTTTGGCATTTCTTGACCGATTTTGACCAAATTGTTTTGCACATCTGACATAAATACAAACACATTTTGACTCATAATTACTTTCTTTGCGACACATAACAAACATGGGAACAGATACCAACATCAACTTGGGCGGCTTTAACAGTGATTAAAATCGTTTCGGTTGGTTATCATACCTTAAAATAGAATTTAAAAGTAGATATTAAAAAGTTGTAACTCTGGAACCGAAAGGCCCATACATGTAATATTTTGCATGAAGCCACGTATGGTAGTCCTCTTCAACGTTTGTTGAAATCATCCTTGTGAGGCCTAAGTGTTCATAATATGTATAAAGCGACAACATCTACATCTCTGAAACGGCAAATTAAAAAATTACTATTTGTTATGCACCATGTTTCTGTAGTCATCTACCAATTAACTTCAAATAATGTTTTCATGATCAAACTTGGCCCTGTCCTAGTGGTAAATTATTGTCGTTATATGTTTATATTGGAATGGTCATCATATTAGTATATGTTATTTAAAATCATACGATGGTAAAACATTGCTCTGCTATGAGGGAATTATGCCCCCTACATGTATGTACACAATTAAAATCTAGTATTGTCCTTAATTATAGCAGTTAGAGCTTGATGCTTGTCAGAGAGTATCATGCTAAGTTTATGTACACGTTTGTTTTTTAATAATGTACCTGGGATCGAAGCTTTTAACACACTAGAGCAGTATACAATCATATGGTGATCTTCTACTAACTTAATTTTAACCTTAGAGTTGTGGGGTAGATTAGCCCAGCCTAGGGGTTACTTTTTCACTTAATAAAAATAATGTACTGGAATAGATTTTTTTAACACATAAATATGAATTCATGTGAGCGATTAGGGAAATTATCATGGTCCTCTTGTTCGTGTTAACAATAGTATTTTTGTTTATACCATCAGGTGATTTTATCATTTGTTTGGTAAAGTTTATTTTTTTTTGCATTTAAGTATTGATAACATAGACAAAAATATACCAGCACTTGATGGCCACTAATTGTTGTTTCTGCTTCTATGCTTCTTGTCAAGGTAATGCTGCCGACGCCTGACAATACACGAAACAACATTTTATGTTTTGTCAATGGTCATCCTCTTAAGCAGATCATTGTATCAGCAATAACACGCCAGCTGAATAACGTGAATCAATATTTAATTAAAGCAATATCAATAGCAGTATGTTTGTTGATTGTACACACATATATTTGACTGACAGAAAATATAGATTAAAAAGCACCAAATCACAATTACAACAGTCCTGAATTTAAATCATTTCCAGATATACAAATTACAGTTAGATTATTTTCTGATCACCTGCGCTCCTTGTATATAGAGAAAAATATGCTAGTGTGATTGTGTTTATCCGACAAGTTGAATAAGTTTTACATGGTAAGGCTTGCCGAGCCGCATTTTCCTTTTTAAGACGAGTCGGATAAATTAAAGTTCACAATCACACTAACATAGTATTCTATTTATCCTACAATATTTTTAATATGTTATCGATGCAATACAACAGTCTTTAATTGCTAAAAAAGCAAAAAACACCAACAAATTAAACTAACTGAATTTAACCTTGCATAGTAATATCTAAATTGTTAGTGGTCGTTCCCGTTAACGCAACTCGAATTAGTCCCGAAAAAAAAAATCCACGCAAAAGCATAGTAATAAGACAAAATATCGCCATATGCCTCGATTCAAATGTAATCAGCACTCTAAATGTTACCCACTCAAGTAGGACACAAATGTTTTTGTTCAAACTACAATTCTAGTTTCACATATGCAAAATAAAAAAATGCTACCATTTTGAATTAACTCGTCAAACATGATGCAGTATTTATCCCGGCTGATACAGTTAATCTTATTCTCTAATCAACTCTTCTTGTTACACGCACTTTTACTTAATGTGATAAAAATGTAAAACATCTACTGGTCCTTGTTCTACTCACCAAAATGGTGTAACAACCATGCTCGTTGTTTTCAAGTTTTTTTTGCTTCCATGACGAGAAAATTCCATGAAAATTTTGCACACATAAAAATGAACATTTCTTCATCGACATCATTTTTTTCCATTTTAGAGCACTTTCTTAATCCGTCAATTGTTCAACAAAACATCGCGTTATTTGAGTACATTCGTCATTTAAAGAAATCGATGGTTTCATTCGAGTAATATATTACAACACTGTTGTTCACATTGTTTATAACAACCCATTAATACACACAATCAAACCAAATGCTGACACAAGCGTCATTGACCTGAATGACGCAATCAAGTGATTTCGTTAGCTGTGTAGTAAAATAATGTCTAGCCGTGTAGTAAAATAAGCTCTTTTCTAACACATGAGGAATTGAGTAAGCTTCTAAGCGTCGCTGTGCGAGTGTCTGGTTACCACACGAGAGACATTTATCCAATCCCCCGTTTGATTCAGGATTTTGTTTAGGTAAACGAATTTAAAAGAAACCGTGCATTTGAATTGATACATTACGACTTTTATTTATAAACGGCATATTTGAAAATTAAATATTGAATTTATGTTCATATCAAAATTTAAGAACAAATTAACGAGAGGTGAAAGGCCAGAAAAGTAGTCCATATGTACATGTACTAGCCATTTTATAAAACAAGGTGTGGAATAAACCTTATCTTTATCAATTAGTCGTATGTTGTTTTATTAAATCATTTAGATGTACGATAAAGGTTCTATTTCTAAAGGACCATACGTTCATTGTTTGATAAAGATAACTTTTGATACTGAAATTAAGTGTTTTTTTTAAGTGCGTTTAGAAAAGAACTGATTTATTAATATTACATTGCAGTAAATACTAACGTCGGTGGTTTAATTTTTTTCTACGATTTAATCAAAAACACGACTTTAATGTAACCAATGAGTATTAAAATCAATGAATGTGTACACGAATTTCAAGCCCATATGGTATAGGTTAACAAAGTGGGTGGCTGCATTATCCAATCGAGTATCTGAAAAACTTTCAAACAATAACCGAACAGTGTAGTCATATAATTGTGTCTACTAGTTTCTTTCACCTCAGTAACCTTTAAAAGCGCAAGTCCGCAAGACCTGCACTTAAAACATTTAAAGAAGGCTCGCTAATGATTTCATTTACATAGTGGCCGGCTTGTACTATTTACTTGAAATTAAGTAATTATAAGACAACCTAAGCCTGCTGTGTCAATTTACTCAATTAAAAGACCACGCTTTTTGTAGAAACTTGATCACAGCCATGTGATGTGCAACGGTACCGAGTCGAGTTTGTCCTACTGCCGGGCCAACTGGGGAATTCACGACTGTGCTCATAGCGAAGATGTCGGCGTGGATTGTGGTTAGCTTTTACAATATTCAGAGGGGGGTAATTACGTGATGATCTAAACGGAATCAAAATGGCGACGACCGTGCCGAAACAGGAATTTTTTGCTGTTTTCTACCCTTTGTTGACGGAATTTATTTTTTTAAGGCTGCCCACCTTCCAGCCACATTGCTAAGAAGGGTATTAGCGTTTATTTTGTGTTGAAAATCAATCTAAAACTCGAATCAACTCGGTGCAAAATTTTAAGCGAGGACTGTTCGCCATGTATTTTGTGATCTTTGCTGGATTTCACAATGGAAAATTCGCCCTCGTGATGAAAATATAGCAATTGCAAAATAAAAATCTTGTTTCGAGTGTTTAGTTAATATTTATTTATGCGTATGGCTAGTTTGGGGCATTTGAAAATCGTTTTTAAATGTATGCACGCTTAAAATAATATACGATCTAAAGGGGTCCCGCATTTTCATGATCTAAGACGGGTCCCGTTTTATATTAAAACAGATTCTCCATGGAGGACGCGTACAAAGTTAAACAATTGTCGTTTCACGTAAGCACAAAGAAATACCAATTATGTATTTATTTTATAGTAGATAATATAGATAATACACTATTTTTAGAGTCATATTTTATCACAATATATATAGTTTCCGTTTATGCATATTAGAGTGTTTTCAATGCTTTTATGCAATATGAAACTGTTGTGAAACGTGTTAGTTCAAATGTTGATAATATGCCAGATATTAATCATCGACTGAAAATTTTAGAATTCCTATCTTTTCAAAAGTATATGACTCATATATAATAAAGTCACATATTCTTGTTGATATTCGATTGGTAATTTCTTTCTTATTAAATTATATTGTATAATAAAATTGATACTCGCCTGTATTTTTTGTTTATAAACTGTACCGTCATCGTTTGTTTTGTGCAGTAATGGTTTGGAAATTTTTGACCTATCTAAAACGCTTGTAAGTAGGGATAGGTATCGTATGTGGTTTCTGCTTAAGCAACCGGGTTTATATTTTTACGTCACATATTAAAGCCAAAACAAAATACTTTTCGGTTTAAATGTGGTGGTCAATATGTAACATTAACGTAAAGCTACTGTTACGTAACGTCGGATTATTACGTCATTGGTTTGTGTTGTTTTTATTTTGTACACTACTTCGTTAACATCCGTTTTTACCTAGTACATGTAAATAATTGTGGCTGTATAACATCATGCCGTCAAAATGTACATGTGATGTCATTTAGCCTGAAACCAATTACGTTTATGCGTTAACCCAATTATTATTAAGGTTTTATACATGGTAAGGCAAAATTAAAACGTATTCCCGATAATTGCTCCATGCTAGTTTTATAGTATAGTTTAAACATATAATATAGTTTATGCGCAATTTTTTTCAAAGTGTACGCCTGTCACTGTGGCAAGACTTACATGCGCGCTACAAATCCTAAGAGACACAAAAATCATCCAAACATTAACTTTGGACTTGCGATTGACTTGTAATCCTCGTCGTAATTTAATTTTTAGTATCAATTTCTTGCTATCTTGCTATCTCATATATATATATATATATATATATATATATATATATATATATATATATATATATATATATATATATATATATTTCAGATTAGAAACTGTGATTTAACGTTTAATTATGCAATTGTCAAATGATAAGACACAGTTTTAGTTTCGGCGTCGTAATGAAAACAATAAGTATAAAGTTCTGCGATACTCAAAGCATTGAAATTAGAGTGTAAAAGGTAATCATGCGCTGACCTTATCTTTTTTCGGCTATTGCGATTGCAATTTACTGCTGCTATTAAAACAAACTCTCAAACTGGATATAAAACAATTAAATATTTTCTCCAATTTTAATTTCAGTATTATTCTCAAATAATGTAAAAATATTTTTGAAATACTTACCCTGAGCTATATTGTTTTATATGTTTGAAGATAAAATATATAACTCGCACAAGGTCTTTTTTTAAATTTTAATTTACAAGTAGTTCACATTATGTAGTAAACAGGTCGCAATGTCAAAATTAGTGTCAAAATTCAAATTAGTCTTTGTTTCCTGGTGACGAATTGATACATAGTGTTGCATATTTCTTACCTTACAAGAATATCTTACAAATACCTTTGGTAGTATTACGGTTGTATTTAACAAATTAGGTATTGTTCATATCTCATTGAAAAAAATACATATTGGACAGAGCAACCGAAAAAAAGCAGAATGTTTTTTACAGAGTTGCTTAAAATCAGGCGGGCGATATGAACAAACACATTAATAAACAACCCTTAAGTATTTTTTACTCCTTAATAAACAGGTATATGTCATAGATAAAGCATAGGCACGCATCACATATTCGTTTGAAATACACGCTATACATTACATCAATAGCTTTTTAGTTTACAAAACCACAATTTATATGTTTACATAAAATAAAGATCGATCAAATTGCTTTTTAAATCAAATTTTAAATATAACATGCAAGCAATATATAAGTAATAGACCAACCTTATTATCAAGACTTTCAATCAGAATTAAAAGTATACTGTCCAGAACGTTACAACTCAATGCCCATTCGTTTGGTTGTAGCATTTTGCTGTAGTTTGTCCGTGCCTTTTCCCACCGCACCTCAAGCGCCATTGTCTGTACATCCGTGTATTTCCGTGGCGACGTGGTCAACCTTCTTCCGACCTGGCAGTCGCCTCCTTCCAGGCAAATCGAAAGCGTGGGCGCTGTAAAATTAAGTAATGTATAAGTGCCGCATTTAAAATCAACAACATTAAAATGCCGTGTTGAGGAAAGTAAAGAATAAAAACAAAATTAATAGCTTAGGCATATATTTTATGAACAACGTTTGTATATCTAATTCATAGAACATATACAACACAAAAACAACATAGAATTATTTATACCGTAAGTCTGTAAAACGTTCTTTCCTTTGGAATTCATTCCTCATATGTTATTCTGGAGAATGCTGAAAAAAAAAATAAAAAATTTCTTAACACGATACAACAAATATATAGTGTCTGATGGGTTGTATTAAGGAAAGCTTCTAATTCTCATAACAATTTGTTGTGAGTAATATCCACATAACTTTTTCTTTTTAATATTCACTTGAAAATATTGCAATACGGACCAGATGTTCGAACTATATGGACCACCCACACGACTTTACAGCAACAATAGTTTGATATACTTAGTATGTGAAAACCTTTAATAAACGCATATTTGTGTGTATTTGTAAAACTTAAACTTAATAAATGTCTTATTAATGGTCTATAGTACACGATAATGCATGGCATTTTTGTTCAAGGTATATGCTCAATTCAGTTTGATTTATAAATTCACCGGTAATTAATCGTGAATCGTGAATGTTTGGTGTATTGTAAACGATACGATTTAATTGTTACGAGAAGTACCCTTATTGGTGTAATTAAAAGCCATGCTATAATTAAATACTACAAGTCCATTCGAAATATTGTATCGATTTCACTTTGTATAAATAAAAGGACAATTAAGTCATGTTTCTGTAAATATTTGTGTAAATAGTACTATCGCGCAAAATTCACATTTTTAAATCGTGTCTTTGTCTAATCATTTATAAGCACATAAGTAACCGTATGGTTTTAATCGCTGAATGTTTTGAACGACAAATTATCAAGATATGACAAAAATATGTTTGTTCGCGCATTATCATCATGGTTCCAACAACTGGTCCGCAAGGTATGCAAGTTTAACCGTTTTGATACCTTATTCATTTCCGTTTATGTTCGACTTATAAAACAACGGGACCCCTCTTAGATCATGAAATATACGGGACCCCTTTAGATCATAAATTATTTTAAGCGTGCATACATTTAAAAACGATTTTTAAATGCCCCAAACTAATCATACACATAAATTAACATTAACTAAACACTCAAAACAAGGTTTTCATTTTGAAATTGCTATATTTTCATCACGAGTGCGAATTTTACATTGTGAAACCCAGCAAAGATCACATAATACATGGCGAACAGTCCTCGCTTAAAAAATTTGCACCGAGTAAAGTCGAGTTTTAGATCGATTTTCAACACAAAATAAACGCTAATACCTTTCTTAGCAATGTGGCTGTAAAGTGGGCAGCCTTAAAAAATTAAATTCCGTCAACAAAGGGTAGAAAACAGCAAAAATACAGATTTCGGCAAGGTCGTCGCCATCTTGAATCCGTTTAGAATATCACTTGATTACCCCCTCTGATATTTTTTAACATATTTTATTGATGGAGCGCAAAAATGATGGAAAATCTGCTTTTGCCATTGAATCTATTGAAACTACTCGTTAGATTTCAATTGTTGCGTTTACCTTTAACGTTCTTTAGTTATAGAATATGCATACCATTATAATGCATAAGTGTATGATGCAAATAATTTGCCCGGGCCTATTAGAAGAAATTTAATTAATTCAATGACCAAACATTTTCGTTTTTATATTGAATATTTAAAAAGTAGTTTACGTACTTTAACTCACTGGGTTTTCACAATGGACCATAAAACAGATGGACAATATACATTTTCAAGCAAAAATACTTTAAACTAATCTTACATGTCAATGTTTAGGAATGCTGCCGATTTTTTTTTCAGTAATAAAACACTTTAAACAAATACAAAATCATTTCATTGTTTATTACTGACGCTAGGATAAATTTTTTTTTTATAAAGAACAAGTCTTTGATGCTCATTTAAGTGACTGCTTCTTATAATGAAATTCTACTAAATATAGTAGCACTTATGTTCATTGTAAAGATACAACTGTGTGTGTTGTGTGACAACAATTAAATTGTGATAGCAATAAGTTCCGTAAGTAACTGCTCATCTGATAATAACATAATAATCAATACATTTGAAAATATCATCATGCACGTTTAGTAACAGCCGGCATACAGTTAATGATTTCAAATTCTTAAATCAGGAGAACATGTTTAATGTTGAGTCACTGACTTTCATCTAAAATGTTGGTAGCCAGTGTTGATTTTGCCACATCCAAAACAATGCTAAGAACCCACCATCTGTGTTACCAATGCTCTCATCAGTTATATTATCCTAGCGATTCCACTTCCGACATTATTGAAATACGTCGTCTTCAACAGTTTCAGGCTTCAATATTCGACTAGTAAACGGAAACAGGCCTAGCCAGGGGCGTCTCGAAGTCTTCTACAACAACACCTGGGGTACAGTCTGTGATGACTTCTTTAACGGATCGACGGCAACAGTTGTTTGTCGTATGCTGGGATTTACCGGGTTTGTTAAATGATTTTTGAGTTCTATCCGGCATCTGATAATCTTACTTTACCTCACAAGAAACGAATGTATTAATGGTGATCAATTGTGGTAGGTAATTTTCTTGCAGAGGCGTTGATAATGTTGAAAGTCACACATTCTACAGCAGAGTTCAAATTTTAAACACGAACACCGATTGAATATGTAATTTTAATCTTACACTGTAAAGAGGGTCTTCAACAAGACTTTTTACATTATGCACATTGGGTTAAAACGTGGTCCCTCCCTAGGGAAAACTTATATTCCTTATATGAGTGAAGTGACAACTTTAAACGATCCTCTTCTACTTAACCCAACAGCTCAGAGGTGTACTGTTTATATATAACATCACATTGTGGCAACCTATCAAATTTCGTCAAATTTGTTAATTTGGGAGTTTACATTGCTTTGCCATCGGGTAATTTTTTATTTGTGTAGTGTAAATTCAGACAATATATTTTACTTAAACCGCAAGGCACGGAAGTTGTATATGTTTATTTAACAGTGAACAGTGATTATCAAGTGCGTTCAAATAATTCCCTATGGTCAAATGAGCTGTCCCAAGGGGTAACGTGTTACTGTTTTATGTAAAGTGAACACTCTAAATAACAAATCTTATTTTCTTAAACCTCAATGCCCATTGGTTTCATGGAGTATTGTATAGCCGGTTTGTTTCAACAAGTGTCTGCAATTATTTTGTTCTTATACGCGTAACAATACGCTCTTTTGAAATCACACTATCCAGAGGCTTGTTATTGTTTCAACATTATAAAGATTCATAAACTAAGTTTAGTCTACTCATGTCACTGCGGTCAACATGATCCACCCGTAAGATAATGTTTATGACTTAAAAGTAAATTGTTAAACCTGTAAAAATCTTCGCATCTGAACACGTTTGGTCCAGAGGTATGTGTTATTTAATGTATTTTTCCTTGCTCAATGGGTAAAAATGTTCCAAATAAGCTTGGTATTTGTTATATGATATGGCGATACTCCCTCAAGTCGGTTAAAAGTATGCCTTTATTGTCAGAAATGATCCGCCCTGTAGTCTTCAATCCATTTCGCGAAAAAATCACATGAATAAATAAAATTTGACAATGACATTACAGATACCACTTTCGTTTTGCTTCATCCCCTTGCAATTAGTTTAACGGTAAAATGATTGCACAATTAATATTTCAACATTAAAATGTTACTATATCTTTAAACGTTAAGCAAGTACATTACCAAAAATATTTCAAAATAAAGCATATGCATTTTCCTTCCACATATAATGAATACGTGTAGATCAAATGAGATTTATATAGATATATATTATATCCAGGACAAGTTAAACAACAGGCGCATTAGAACAACAAAAAATGGGCGATCTGTACTGAACATCTTTTTTGTAATTATTCAAAGATCCATATTGTTATAAGATAAACATGAGACAAAACTGTTAATCTCATGACTTGAAAACATAAATAGTTGTGTATTATATTAAACCATAATTACAGCTAAAATCGGGTGGTTTGACAATCTCAATTGTGCGCCCAAAAAAATATTTTTAATGTATTTAGTTGTTTTGTTTTCTATGCATATATGCCCATACATTATTTAAGGTCTCAGTATTATAATACGAAGATATTCTAGTGCTTAAAGCCTCTAAGACTGGAATATTTAAAAAGTGCCATTTACGGAGATATGAACATATGCAACCATAATGCACAAAACAAACATTGCGGCATTCAAAAACAAAGAAATTAGAGCATAATACAGTGGTCATCACCACTACCAGACATTGAGGTCAATGCAAGTGCCATTTAATTAGACAGAAAGCAATCAAACTTGCCAAAAAACTAACAGCACTACTTAAAACTGTGGATACCGCTTTGGACAAGTGCCGTCACAATTTTGTTCCAAGAAGTTTTAAAACATGAAATTATGAAAGAGTTCGTTGTTTTTTTGGTACCTAACAACATTTATTTATCATGACTAAGTTTTCCATAACAATATAAGTAGATTAACTTAACGCTGAAAAGTAGGCTTTATTAAAACTGCAACATCACATACTGTGCAAATCACAAAAAATAAAGTTTGTTTAAATTCCACAGAAAACACAATATTTGTTTAATGTAACTGACTGACATATCATTGCTGAAATATAATCGAAGACGGTAACGCTTTGAATTTGTCATAGTTTCCCACTCCTTGGTTTAGTCATTTGAACACAGTTATTAAGTATATTTGACATGCTTGCAATTATTCTGTTCAGATTTTCATAATTGATTCATTGTTGCATTGAAATAAAAACGTGGGAGAAACTTTAAAAAGTGCCATTTACGGAGATAATAATTGTATTAAGAAGGTCTATTTAAAACTTACAATTGCTTTGAAATTACACGCGTTTTAAAGTATTATTGACATGGTGGTATCGGTTTGAACACCCACATCTCATGTATGGGACCAGAAGTCAGTGTACGTACATATTCATACATTTTGACAATCCTAATTTAACAATCTTATGATATTTGTCGAACTTATACAAGAAATAAAGATATAAATCAATCAATAAAATGTCGTAAATAATGTCAGTAACATATTTTTAAAGTTGTGTTCATTTACGAACATTATAGAATTTGGGATATTAAAACGTTTAAAAAGCCGAAAATGTTGAGTCCGGTATTTTTTTTTTTTTTTGAGCGATGCTTTATTTACTGCATTTGATATCAATATCGTATTATTAAGATTACAAACAATCTTTTCTACACCATTTAAATTCGTACCGCGACCTTTTACGTAGCTATACAGCGTTGGTCAGCTGTTTTCGGCTGAACCCTTGTTCCATGGATACAATAACATACTTATTTAAATGTAGTTATCGCTATCATGAGACCAAACCTTTATTTAAAACAATATATATCTACCAAGTTTCTTTTTTAAATCCCATCTTACGGGCAAAGTTGGCCTTACCCTTGGATAGACTGTTTTCTTCAAATGCAAAACTTATAAACTGTATAATTCTACTCTGAAACCGAAATGCCTAGAAAAAGAGTATTTTATGTTATATCATAGGATTTTCCTCTATTAAGTTTGTTCCAATAATTGATTAGGGTGAAATGTTTCTTTTCCTGGAATAAAATGTCTCTCTTTTAATAAAAAAATTAAGTATAACTTCCCGTTAATTAAAAAATTTAACGCATAGGTATTGGTAAGAGTCCTGATATCCAGTATCGATAGGTTGGTCCCGTCGTTGTAAGTTTATACAAAGTATTCAAACAAAGTATGTTCCTGTGGTCGAAACTTGCAATACACCCACAGGGGTAACACAGAAATGCACAACATCAATAGAAATACTGACTTTGAAAATCTTCGTGCTTGAATGTGCGTGGTGATATTTTATTTGTAGAAGATTGACGATCAATATGATAAATCAAAGCGCTGAAGGCACTGAAGATGTTCGCTATTGCATAATTTAACACGCAATTCATTTTTCAAAATCAATCGCAAGCTTGAAATGAACACACGCCATTTAACTTTATAAAGTGTGTGTCATAGCGCACGGGTCGAGTTTTGTGTGCACTTTTTATCATCCTTATTATTTCATAGAAATAACTAAGACAAAATAACAACAGCATGCTTTTTTGGAAGTTCTGAAAGCATAGAAAGTATGATGAAAATGGTAATGAGAACTTAATATAAAGAAAATTTGCAGTCACCATCATATTTAAGGAATATTTTTTCTAATATCAAATGACTATCTCACCAAGAATATAAATTCATAATGAATGTTCCGTGTACAAAACTTTTGATGTTTGACACCATATACAAATTCAAAATATACACTAATCTTCGTATCTTGTATATGGAGGAATAAAAGTACATAAACATTGCTGTTTATGCTTTTCTTGTTACCCGAGCAGTTCACACGGTGTCAACAACGCTAACATAAACATAGGTATAGAGCACTAATGCGCTTTTAGGCGAAGCTGTTTCAGCTTTCATCTTAGTGACTTTTACATAACGCCAACAGACACGCATGAGTATTTTCGAATATTTAATAAGCTGATTCGAGATACAACCTCTGAATTTTTGCTACATCACTGCGTATGTGCTCAATTCAAAGGATGTACCACTGTTCAGTGTAAGGAATTCCGGTCTACTCTCTGTATGCTCAAACGACACAAATTGTGGCTCTGTTACAATTACGCGTTATAATCCATCTTGCAGAATTTCACTTTCGCCTCCAAGATGAGAAAACAATCATAAGCGAAATAGTATAGTGTCACGATAAGAGAAAATCGTTTAATTTTCATACCACAATGTTTGCCGTACTTGGTCAGCACGTCTGGAAATCATTCCTTAATGTGTGGATAGCTGCCACTATTAACAAGTGTGCTATTTTTAATTCAATTTTGTATCAAAAAGCGTTGTTCTTAAATGTGGCATTTTCAATTCGCAATGAGATTTGTAATGACCGTCGTCATGCGAAAATGGGTCTTATTCCAGATGCGCCCATCATATAGATAGCCCACTCAGCTATCCCTCCTTCTGGTAAGGAGAAACATAACATATTGAGTGATTTTAAAGCGAACAGCATCGCCTATGGCCTGCCTGCGCAAGAGCACATGTTGGGTTAAACAAACACTTGCCGAAACGCATAAGACCCATTTTCGCATGACGGCGCTATTGACGTGTGATTTAATTGTGTCGAAAGAAAACTGCGTTTAAATCAAATATAAACATACGATATATTTCGATAGTGAAGAAAGATACTCATAACAAGTCATATGAGGACACATATGAAGTGCTCTCCCGTAGTATATTTTTTATTTACTCACACTAATGTGTGGTTTGACAATGCAAACACACATTTCATGCGGTGAATATGCAGCTTACAAGTGAAAAACACAACACAATAGTTTAAGTTTTGTTTAATTGTATTTAATTATTTAGAAAAGTAAATTGCTAACTTTATTTCAAAGTCAGCGTATACGCCGACTACATTTTTAAAAGACATTTATTGTTATAAATATATTTAATATAATATATTTAGTTGTTTTCGGTTAAAGCGATTATAAAGCATGTCCGAGGTTGCCTATAGTATGCCTGTATAAATTGATGAACTCATATCCAACTGTCTATGTATTGAGAACTGTGAATATAAACAAGCTAAACCTTCTACTAACCTTCTACTATTGCGTTGCTAGCACCCGTAAATACAAAAGATCGCCGCTGATCTGTTGAGAACCAAAGAACGTTTTCCAGAAATACCCGCTGTAGTAGAATGAACGAGGTTATGAAACAGGTCATTCGTATTATTATTATAAATTGTTTGTTATATTCGGGTTTAGCGATTATGAAACATTTTTTTTGTTTTTGTCTATCGTATCGCTGAAGTTATTGTTGAACTTATGTTCAACGTTTTATAAATTGAGAATATAAATAAGCGTCAACTTTTTCCTAAATCTCTCAATTTACGACGTGTACTACGTCATTGAGTTGTATGTGAGAGCGTAACCTATTGCGTTGTTATCGCCCGTAAACTTTCCTTTGTTTATCGACAGGCGCATCTATTAAAAGCCTCATATCATGAATGCCAAAACACCCGCGAAAAAGAACCACGTGACCAAATAGGACGCTAAACGCAAATACTATGCGACTACGACTTTTATTATGTAAGAACGCTCCGCAATTCCTTTGAAGCCGGGGCCTTGTGATTGCTACTACGTAAAGAATTGACCTCTTACTGAAGTAAGCAAAGGAAACGCAGCACCTAATTGACCCATTCCTTCTATGTGCGAAGGCAGATTGAATTTTACTAATGTATGGTTTGCCTATTATAACACACATTATAATGCGGTAAATATGCGACTAAAAAGTAAAAAACACTATAATTAAACTTTTGTTTTGAATTAAGTTATTTAGAAACCCAAATTCCAAACCTTATTTCAAAACAGCAAGACTACATTTTTTAGAGAATATTCTTGTTATAGTTAAATGTTTTTTAACAGTTTCAGCGATAATGAAACATTTTTTTATGTTGTCTATCGTATCCCTGTAATAGTTGTTGAACTCGTGGTCAACGTATTATTAATTGAGACCTGTGAATATAAACAAGCGTAACCTTACACTAGTGCGTTATTCTCACCCGGACTCCCCTTTGTTTATCGCCAGCCTCAGATTTATGAATGAGATGAGCGAAAATACTACGTCACGCAGACGCAGCAGAAAGTGGACTATTTTAATCATTCATAAACAATCTCCTCCGCGACACGTACAATACGATCATTGTTTTTTTTATTCTTTTCTATAAAACACCATTCGAAACTATTGCATTTAACACGATATTATAATAATGTTTCCATTTTTGAATACACATAAATGGAGAACTCAAACCTCTTGCATAAATTATACAACTCTTTCTTCGCGCGTAGTAAGCGGGAATTGGGCTAATCATACCTAGGCCGTACCGACCTGAATTTTACACTAAGCTCTTTAGACCGTCGCAAAAGCGACCATCTAAAAACAACAAGTCTTTAAGTACAATAACACTTATTATTAGTGTTCTTGGTATTTTACTTGTTTTGTTTCCAGATGGGAAATAACACGTTAATGATTAAAAAGTGATTTTGTAATATAGCATATTATTTCTAAATATATAAAATAGTTAAAGGAAAACGTACAAATAACTTCCAAATAACAACTGTTAGCAACGAACGTGATTTCCCCGAAACCGAATTTTAATCCGATTTGTCTTTAATGACCGCACCATATCCTCGAATAAGTCAAATTGAAAACAAGCGGAAAGACGAGAGTTCATTTTATTTCGAGATTATTTTCCACTCGATGGTTAACAGGAAAACAGTCCCGCAAGACTTGCTAAATTTCAAGCCAGACTTGCTCAGATGATCACTTACATAAAGATCGGCTTATAACGTTGACATAACTAGTTATTATTGAACATGTAAGACCCGTTTGATCGAACGTCTTACAGCAATTACTTCTCTCTTGGTAGGAACATGTTCGCACCCGCAGCCTTGAGTTCGGCTACGTATGGACAAGGTACCGGTAAGATATGGCTGGATGACGTGAAGTGCATCGGTACCGAGTCGAGTTTGTTCAACTGCCAGGCCAACAACTGGGGCGAGGGAAACTGTAATCATGGCGAAGATGTCGGAGTTGACTGTAACTTTAGTGAGCATTCTACGGTGTATTATTATGATGTTTTCTATATCCAGCACACAATATATTAAATAAACAAATCATTGAATAATGGGGAACCCCTCACGTTTTTGCAATATAAATATATATACATCTTTTACTGCCTATGGCATTTATATACATGTATAAAATTATAAGGGACTATTATATAACCAAAAATTATAACTATTACCAAGGATAAGTAACTGAAAATTTATTAATAAGATAAGAACTTACGACAGCAGCACTCTTTGACAAAACATCTTTTAAGCTGAAATTTATATTTTAATTATATTTCTCCAAAACTGTTTCCTTTCCATCACTCATTATTTCCATACCTTGCAGATAAACAGTACATGAGCGCCATTGCATGAAACAACCTGCCAAAAATCAATATTTATTTGTGCATATTTTTCATTATTGCGCATGTCTTTTTTTACTAAAATGGTGAACCGATGTAAATTTGCTTCATACTAAAGGTTGTTAATAAGATAACAGATTGTACAACCATTCATCAAAAAAACGATGCTTAAGTTAAATTGTCATAAAGCAATCATTTATATAAGTAATCACGATTGTTCATGGAATGGCTCGCATTTGGTATATTTTTCAAAATACGTAAACCTGTTTTCATTTTTGCGTCAACGATGAATTCTGATAGTCTTTCAAAGTATACAGTTTTTCCAATTGAAAGACCACTAAACTTAAAACTTAATGTAATGGAGCATATTGTCTTGGTCTCCATATACGTGTATTAAAATTAAGTGTAATTTTCCGACAGTTCATACACCTATAAGTTGAAAAAAGTTCTTTAATTTTTAAGTTATACGAATGTCAAACAAGAACACTGGTAACGTTTTAATACACAATATCTTGTAATCATTGGCAGTGCGTCCTTGTGTAACTTCGTGGTATTAAAAGAGGAAATTCCATGAAGCACTTTATTAGTACTGACAAAATGTTGCCATGTTTTTCTTTATTGTTTTAAAAAGCGTGTATTGTTTCTGTGTCTTGTTAACCATGGATGCATAGTTTTTTCCTATTTGCGCATTAAACCGATTCTGCTTAAAGTGAATATTGAATATTTTAACGGATAAAGTGCTTATCAGCTCCGTTGCGTGCAAAACAAATTCTCTACGTGTGTGCCATTTCTTCATTATACGAATATTAAGAACACCATGCACTTGTTCGGTTAACTTGGAAAGTACGCGGCTGAAAGTGCCAAAATTAATATTTGATAGATTATAAACAAAATTGCAATATGACACTTGTTAGGGATTTGTCTAGTAGATTGAAATCACTCACAAAATCTGAGACTTGAGTTGATATTGTGATATGATGTGTATACATCTGTTACAGTGTTTGACATCAAATAATCTGTAGAGTATGGACAATATGCACATAATGGCTAAACACTGCACTTATTAAGACAATGATGGCAGATACCAAGATACGAACAATTATCCATTTACTTACATTGGGATACTTGTTTATGCTTGTTTGCTCATCATGAAGCATGTAAACCTGTCCTATCCCGTGAACGTTTCTAATTAGTGATTCAACTACTAGTTATATTTTTTACTCACTTCAATCTATATGTCTTGTAATTAAAATACAATTTCAATATTATCCCGTTATTTTGGGAATGTTTTAGTGGCTAGTATGAAACCAGATGTTCCTCGCTGTACACGTCTGGAGACTCAATTGCTATTTTTTCGTGTATTGGAACCTACATAATATTTGATATATTGACTAGTATCGCATACGTACAAGAAATAATCGTTCTGATGCTTTCAGGTCAGATTGTTATTTAATGTATATCACCGATATATAATTGAGTTCTCTAAAGTCCAACCATCACATCTATATAATCCAATTATTTGTGTTTTTCATTATTAAGGTACATCAATGTGTCGATATTAATATTATTTTGAGGGGTACATGGGTATTTCTTTTAAGAAAAAAACATAAACAATGAAAGATTGTTGGAACTGTTTGCTAACAAAATGTATCAGATCAATATAGAAGTGCCAATTTGAATCAAGTAAAATAAATGTTACAGACTTTAACGGAGTTCCGTATCTTGGGTATAATTGGAGTATATTAATAATCAAAGTTCACAAAATACGGTTCGAGAACTTAAATAAAGTTTTTTTTTCAAAGTAAATCAATCTATGTACTAACTGTGTCACGAATATTCAGGATTGCCCAAATCATAAACATTTGGTTATATTCTTCAAAGCCTCCTATGTAAATCAGTTGCACATAGCTTACCGTTTTCTTGGATTTTACAATTGAGCTGATTTTACATGGTTAACCGTCATGGCAAATACTACAATTGCGTCACAAATAAGGCAACCCTAAAACTTTGAAAGTACTGGGCAAGCTTATCAAACTTCAGGAGACCTTGGACAGTATCGATAGGTTAGTCCCGTGATTAACTATTTTTTTTAAAGAATTGGATGATGTAACTTTCTAATGTTAGAAGTGGGTTTTTCCATAAAAAATGTGCCTCACCAATAAAAGGACAATAAGTACTATTTACTTGAAAACGTTATAGAAATCGGTCCAAACTTTCACACGTTGAACCTGTCGCATTACGTTATATTTACAGCAATAATTGCAAAGCATTTTTTCTTCTAAGAAGCGAGTTATATAGCGAAGGCGATCACTTGATAATTCGTTAATATGAAACTAAATAAAACATCAATGTCAGGTGTTTTTGTATTTTGTCATGTAAATGATTTTTATTTAAATCGAACTTTGTTTGTTAGGTGTAAATAAGCATTTTTACAAGGTATAATGATGAAAATTCTAGTGCAGTTTGATTTGGTTATTTCGGATCTTCTCCGTGCATTTTATATATTTTTATATCGAATCGATAAGTATATAGTTAGCAAATAAGTCGTACACCGTATACAACGACAAAACGATTTCCAAGCCAGGTCTGTTGTTATAAATAATAAATATTCAATGTATTCAGATTGATATAGAACCATTTTGCTAAAGAAACTCTTCAATCCAGAAGAATTTACTTGGTATATTTAGAGGATCGTTTTTGACTAGTGTTGAATGATAATTGTGTATACACAATTACAACAAGAAATGGATGCAACTGTTGTATACATCTTGTCATTTTCCAAAATGACAAACATAGATAATGTTAATATATTCTTGTAAGTGCAGTACTCAATACCAAAGTACCCGATGAACTATTGTCGTCCAGGGATGAAAATGTTTTAAAGCTTATGAAGACGCAATAACAATAGTATGAGACCCAATATCTAAGTAACTCCTTTCATTCAGTACATACTGTTCATTCTTAAAATTAATTAACAGTTGACAGTTCGAACTGACGTGTAAGGGCATCATAAACTATTGTTGTAGTGCTTTCTATTATATTGAATTATATAATCTCTATCCCTTATGCTCATTATAAACGTCTCCGTGTTACAAAAAATTAAACGTGATAGCATCTAGTCCTTAAAGTAGCTGATCACCTTATTACACAATAATTAATACATTTTTAATATGTTCATGTATATTTAGTCACACCGAGGATTCAATGGGTGATTTGGAATATCTAAGTCAAGTGTTTTAAAAGTGTACACTCACTAGCCTTTGTTACAATGCTAATCTGCATTGTAGTTTATGCCACATGCAAAACTAACTCAGAATTTGAATCACTATCTCTTGCTTTTATCAGTACAATTGCCCTTGCTATTTCCCACGTTACCTCCTTGAAATAGAGGTGTTCCTGTTTCAGGCACCGAAATTCGACTAACAAATGGATCCAGGCCTAGCCAGGGGCGTCTCGAAGTCTTCTATAACAACAACTGGGGTACACTCTGTGATGGCCAGTTTAACGGATCGGCGGCAAAAGTTGTCTGTCGCATGCTAGGATTCACCGGGTTTGTAACATATTATGGGGTTAATATATTCCATATGATTATATTGTTTTGCTTCTTAGTACGAATTAATCATGGTGGGTTAGTATGGTGGTTTGTTCCCCGATAGGCATCTACGTTTGTTATTTGTTTGGTAGCATCAACAGTTTTCCAAAAACAACATATTCTTCTTTACCGCGTACGGTTTAATAATTGTTTAAATCTTGTTGACAGGTCACTAGAGCTTAACATAGTTTTTAAACGTACAAGTAAAACAAAATCTACTTTGGAATTGCGACGCAAATTCGACACGTTAGTATGTAGCCATATATGTTAGTCATCTTCAAAGTTTTTGTTTTAAATAAGCCTTCCTTGTCATAGTTGTCTTAATATATATAATACATATTAAGACAACTATGACAAGGAAGGCTTATTTAAAACAAAAACGTTATATTTATATAGTGGAAACATGAAAAATGTACTCCTCTTCAACGGTAAATGTCAAAGTGATGGTATTTTTTATGCAACACGATGCTCTAGGCCTCTACTAAGTTTGTTTAAATCATGCCACTAAGATCACAAGCGATTCCGTCTTGTGGTTACTTATTGTTATTTTATGGTTTTATTCAAACGACCCAAACGTTTGTATATGGTTTTTAATAACTAGGATGTTCGTGTTCTCACTTTGTTCAAATCAGTCAAATCATAACGGCCCATTTGTTCTTGTTTGCAAGATTCTTTTAATGAGATTATAATTTTTACAAGTAAAAATACTATCACGTGTTGTAATAAACAAGTGCTATTAGCATTTGTTTGGTTAAGTATTATGCAGTTTTTACTTAAATATTGATAGCGTAGACAGAACAAACATGTTGCCAGTACTAGATTGACGCTCATTGCTTCTTTGATTCTATTCTGTGAAATGCTGTCACATGCCTAAATATATAAAGAAGTGAAACTCCAGCTGCTGGAGCAGCATAGCATTCGCATTATATACAATTAGTTGGTCCTTTATTTAAGGCAAGTGACCAATTGCCAAAACAGTACGAAACAGCACAATACGAAACAAAATACATACATAGAAGAATAAAGATGGGGTCAACGCCTTGTAGCGGTCAATGCAAAGCATTGGGTATTTAAAACCGGTTTTAGAGCGCTCAACCTCACACTTGGCCCGGCAATATTCCATGTTACATAAAAATTATAAGTGTACATAAAATTCAACCTCAAAGCATTGCAACTCAAATTAAACAAAAATAAAAGGGAATTTAAAAGCATTCAGTGTAATTACCATTTAATTACTCAAAGGTAGGAAGGGGACCAAAGCAACAGAGTTACAATTTGTTCAGGAACGATAAAATGAAATTATGAACAAGTGTCAAAAACATCCCTTCTTTTTAGAAAAAGGTTTAAGCATATAGCAACGTATAGTTAATATTTAAGATCATCATCGTGAAGAAGCAGCAACAATGGGTGTTAAAGATCTATATTACATAGCTTGGTTGTTGTTTATGTGACTGCTAAAATAATATATCAAACAAGAAACGCCCGTCAGAGAAAAAATATTTATAAAGTTAAAAGATATAAACCCGATGGCCTATGCATGTAGCCCAACACAGTGAAAGTGTTTCGGACGACGTTATTTAGAAGCGATGACACGAAGACGTCAAACAACAGAACTGTAAAATAAAAAAAAAAATGAAAGGGGCAGAACTGTTAAATAGAATTACCAATACATGCAGCTTTGTAAATTAAATATTATAGAATGAAACATATAAAATGGTTATTCCACTAATAATCCAAAATTTTAAGAAAAGAAAGATATAGTGAATCGAAAAAAAACCCAACAAACATGTGTTTTATTAACGTAAACATCATATCCTATTGATAAAAAAGGTTATTTAAATTGAAAAGTTTAATATAAGCATTTTCTTGAAGATATTTTAATTTGCGACCACACTTCAAAAACAACTCCATAAAATGATGGGTGGGATTTCCATTAGTTAAATGCAATGTTTATGAAACATTATATTTTGAAATTAAATCACCATACTCTGAGTGAAATTTAGCGAATTTACTTCATAGGTTATGATACAAACAAATTGTTTTAGCAATTCCATCGTTAACATACGATTACGATCATTAAAATCGCCAATACATGAACATGCTCTGGCGTAACGTACCAACTGCGAAGTGTAAATACCATAGGATGGAACTTAAGGGATGTTACCATATAGGACCTGAAAATTCACAATTTCTAACTCAAAGTCATCCCGTTTGTCGTATAAACGTATCTTAATAATATAATTAGTAATAGTAAGATGTATTTCTAAATACGCGGCATATGTGTTGGAATGACACGATCTATATAAGACTAGTTGTCCGGGTAGATTTTGAGAATATATTGTTCAAAGTATGGGTTATCTAAATTTAGTATGCCATCAATGTATCTATACGTTAGGTTAAAACGTTAAATCAAATCTAGTTGTTTAATTTCGATAATTCTAACATAAAATCGTTTTCATAACAATATAAAACTAGATCAGCTTTTAGTGGCGCACAATTATGAACCCCGATAACTTGTTTTAATATGTAACCATTACATTCAAAAAACAATTTAAACAAAAGCAAAGTATGTGCTGCACAAAAGTCAAGACAAGTCCAAATGTTGTATTTATCTAATATCCGATTATTAAAAAAAGCTGTTTAGTCACAGCATGTTAAAGCCATATGTCAACGGGTTACCCCTATGTGAGATGATTTTCTCGGCACTGAAATTCTATTTATATAATGTGTTAAACATTGCATAAAACATAAGCGTAAGTGTGCACGAATATAAACTGAGCTGACATGTACTCTAAATAATAGACACACAATTACACTAAACTCTTCATTAACCGTTATTTCCTGATAACAACGATTTTTTATAATCATTCCCAACTCCAGCAAGTGTCAACTCCTAAGGACCAAGCGTTAATTTTATTATAACGGAGCGTTCTGACTGACCATAGCATATTTATTCAGTTGGGATTTGCAAATAGTTAATTATGTAATATTTAATCCAAACAACAGTAAATACAAATTTTGAATGATTTTCTGTTCTACCGCTTTCACCGAAAACGTATCATGGATCTAATTGAATAGTATAATAATCAACGACTGCGTAGACTGGCGGGTTACATTGTTCAACACATTGGTTTCTCAAGTAGAACGTAAATTAATAACGTGTTTACTTGATTTACTTAAACCATTTCGCAGTTTTGCTGACCCGTTATTTTTTTAAACCATGTGTAAAACGAGTATCACTTTCTGCTTGTTTGTCCTCTATATATAGAAATTAGAAAGGAACATTTTAAACCATCGTTAAATACATTTGCATTCTAATGCAGTCGGCAAAAAACCCACAATAAAAACCTTGCTAAATATATTTTTAATGCTAATGAAATGCGTAATTATATAGACAATCAGTTATAACTGTTAACTATTACAAGACTATAGCCATGTTAATTGATTTTTTCATTGACTATGTTTGTATAATTTTAATAATACTACAATTTGCTCGTGTTACAGTTATAGATATGATTATATCGATTACTGCTGTATTAATATTTTTTTGTAAACTTCTCTTATTGAATCAATTTATTGATATTATTATACACATTACGTAACTTTCTGTTTTGTGGCAAAAAGGCATTGTATTATGCGTATATGCTAATAAAGGTTGTTGCTGTTGTTGTTTTTAAAATAAAGCCTAATTTCCTTGTAAATAAATGTGTCAAGTATGCACAATTGTTCAATCATGGGTGCAATAAAGCACTACATTTTTACCATGATGCTTTACGTTATGAACAGAGAATGTTTATGTATTAATAAGAGGTATCATAAGGGATAAGGGTTTTATACAAAAGAAGAAAGCCTGTTGTTATAGGATAACACATTGCTTAAGATCGAACATTAACGAAAATGATAAAATATAAATTTTTGGCGGTTTACAAATATAAAATAATCCCAAAAAGACATTATTATACATTTATAATCATTTACACTTTTTTGAAAAACTTAGTAGCAATATGCCTTATATGGTTATCATGAAGCCGAAGAGTTTGGTTTACATAATGCTTTTGATATTGGCAATTCTGCATTTCAAGAACTTGGGCTAACTATATATATTAAAGAAGTTAACATTTAAAACGCAATATTTAATCGGGTAGTGATTGTATTTTGCATGAATATTTTCTTGAACTTGTGCGATATGTTTAACGCTATTTTTGTATCGTTTTCCCGATAATGGAAAAAAGGGATTATAATCCTATTGCATAAACAAGGTTCTGTTAATGACGTTTATAACTAAAAAGTGATAACTTTAGTGAGTTGCTCGTCAAATTATTTACCACGATTTTAAACAAACGTATTGTAAATGTTTGCAGTGAACGTAATATTATTTCGGATGCGCAGTTCGGATTAAGGAAAGCTTTTTCAACTGGCGGTGCTATTTATATATTGATGTGGATTGTACAAAAATATTTACACGAAAATAAACGCCTGTATGGTTTATGTGTTATCATGTTTTGATAGTATATTCCGCAATGAGTTATGCTTGAAATTGTTTAAGTCTAGAATACAAGGCAAATTGCTTAGAATAATGAATGCCATGTATGCGAATGTTAAGTCACGTGTAAAACCATGTTCATCTTATGCAGATTATTTTAATTATGCCTATGGACTGGGGCAAGGGGAGATAGTAACGCCGAATATATTTTCTGTATTTGTTGACGTACAAGATAGCATAAACTCTTGTTTGAGATTAGGTGATATTGTGGTTATTTTAATATTATTTGCTGAAGACATGGCTATTTTAGGCAATTTAACTGCAGAAGTCCAGTCTTATATAGATGAAATATATTTATACTGCAACTCTTGTTTACTTAATTTTAAAACTGTAAAGACGAAAATAATGGTGTTTCGGAATAGAAGAGGATTAAAAGATAATGAATAAAAGTCATGCTATTGCAGTTGTTGAGATTAGGCATTGTGTTTAGTTATACTTGAAGGTTTAATTTAATCAATACCATATGGTTGGTAATTCAGCTTGATTTAGAAGATACATATCATTGTATATGCCGCTGTAACACTTATTTAAGAAAACAAAATCAGCCGTTATTTTGTATTAACCCATCTGTATATAACTACCACAGGTTTTTTTTTCATGTGATAAATTAATAATCTTTAATGTATGTACATATATAAAATTATTATATATCAGAAACTTTAGTTATAATAAATAACATCCTTTATTATACCGTTTAATATATTTCCTCACCCTCTAGACAGAACTTTTGCGTTCTTAACATACATTGAGTTATTTATATTTGTATTTTAATTGACTATGTTATCAAATGTTTTGTTGTTATGCTGGTTACGTGACAGAAAATAATGTTCTTTCCGTCTTATAGATACATATAGGCCGGCCTGTAAAAATGTATTGGAAGGTTGTCGATGTTCTTATTTTAATATCTGCTCTCTCGGTAGGAACCTATTTGTTCCCGCAGCCTTGAGTTCGACCATTTATGGACAGGGTACCGGACCAATATGGCTAACACACGTGGGGTGCAACGGTACCGAGTCGAGTTTCTTTCACTGTAGAGCAAGTCGCTGGGGCGTTGATCACAGCTGTCAACATAGCAGAGATGTGGGAGTGGATTGTAGTGAGTTTATTCAATACAGTATGATTATGTTTGTATTTATCCAGCACAAACATGAAGACAAATCATGTTTATTTAATTGAATCTTTGGAACTGTCCTTGTTGGATTGCAGTTTTGATTTAACTCTTCAAATTTCTTTGTTATTAGAGCATACATTTAATTATATGAATCATTGTTATACGTTAAATTTGTGACCAGAAACCAGATATTAAATTTTTGATGAAAACTGATATCGTGGATAACACTCGTACAATTGTAATAGTGTCATTATGCTTGTCTCAAAATTTCTCCTGTCCACCACAATTTACTCACACATATTACATATAAGAAATTCATTAGAGCCATTTCAAAACTAAACTCACCCAGATTATTATCATTTTAGTAATCACTTTGTTCATTGATATGTTTGTGTAAATTGAATGGTTAATGGATATGCGTTCCTTGTTATAATACTTAGACAATAACAGGCGATAGCATAAGTCAGAGAAATGTGATGACAAAGCTATGATACCATCACTTTCAAAATGAATAACCGATTTTGCAAGGAATGATACATTTGTGTATTAAAGGTACCGTCAACCACGACTACGAAGAAAAGAAACGTTGTGAAATACCGTATTTTGTTTTACAATTATTAGTTTGTATTGATTGAAATATCACGACTGGTATATAACATTACTTGAAAAACAATCATATTTTCAGTTTTTATTTTTAGTCATTCAAGGTTGACGGGTACCTTTAAAACAAATCAATTGTAGCTGGGAACGAGATTTTGACCAGTCGGGTACAAAAGTTACTTTTTTCAGTTAAGCATATAATATGAAAGTGCTACATCTTAATAATACAAATTTGAAATTTGAGCGTCCGATTCCTAAAATTGACGAAATTATGCCATATGTGTGTATCATGTAACAAACGCCAAATGGCGCTATATTGTATGAAATGACGTTTTAATTTAATGAGTATAATAACATGCTATGCTGATCTGTTTGTTTTATCATAACTCAATTGTTCGCGTACGTCGATGAACATAATTTATTACAAAGTACATAATTAGTTGTTGTATTATTTATCATTAAATACCAATGGTTGCTATGGAAAGAAAACTCTTCTTTTTTCATATTTATTACAATTTTAAAGTATTTAAGACAAAAAATAACGGCAGTATCAACAAAATAAGTTATAGAAAAATATGAAACAGCGTTAACATATTTATAATAATAAACATGCATGCGCATCTACTAAAAAAGGCGTGTTTTCAGAAATTGAACATTTTGTATATCTACCAACTTGACACGAAAAACAATTACTGCTCATAATACAATTTGTGTTGTGCATCTATACTGCCATATGTTTCATTATTTAACATTTTTGTTTTGTTTTTGTTCAACAATATATTTAATTAATGAGACAAAATTAATTAACAGTTGCTACGGAAGCAGTAATTGTTCAATTGCATATACATGATATTTGTTATAGACAATGTATTTATAGTCAATCAAGTATTAATCTTAGCCAAAAGGTAGATAGAAAATGAAATTCACTAATTGTATACGTTAAGGTTCAAAAACATGCTTTTCAACTAAAACACAATTAAATCAATCAGCACTACATTCTAAATGACAGACATCACCATATATTGAAATTAGCACAATAAAATGTTTGTTTACCGGTAAAAAATAATATACTGATACACATGAAATGAACACATACACTTACATCACATTTATTGAAGGATGCAAATATCAGCTACAACAGTACTAATGATATTATTATTAGAAAACATACCAGAAATATAATACAGTGTATTTATTATGCTGTACATAATATTTTACCTTGAATATCACTGAGTTAGTTTATCATCATTACTCATTAAATAATAGTCAAAATTGTATCCGATTGTATAGCGTTCCGAAAAAACAAAAAATGAATACAGGGTACATGATATTCCGTTATGATTAACATACTTTAACATGCTTACCATGTTGACTTATGGATGAAGAGTGATTTTACAAATAATTCAAGATACACATAGTTGATTTATGTACCAAATTTCATGCATATCAATCAAAATGTATTTTTGTTAATTCTTGATGAAAAATGACCGGTTAAGTCTGGAATAAAATCTGTTAACAAAATGTCAATCACAACACATTATGAACACAATATATTGCCAATATTATCTTGCACACACTGTCCAAACTGAGAGTAAGATGTAAACCTGGTAAGCTTAGGTTGCACCAGGCTTGAAAAAAATCATATATGAAGATCTGAAATAATAAAAAATATATAAATGACTGACTACTTATAAGTAACCTTCTACAAACACATACAAAATACATCACACAATGGAGACCGTTTATTTGTCCACAATTTATTGCAATTACAATCAATATGCTATGCTATCTTTTTCTTCAGTGTTATTTATTATTTTCAAACTTGATAATTGTGTAGATAATGCAACTAATTATTAATCAATTTATATTATCAAAATAAAAATATTCTTATTCGTTCATAATTCACTCTGAACCCTCCAGATATGCACAGAGACCAGAGCATAGTCACTGTGCTAAATAAAACATTAATATAATGTATATTGCTTTTTAATAAATTGATCATACATGTATTTATTGGTGTCATCAAAATGTTCAAAAAAATGATAAACTAATTTGGTAACAAGCTTATCGCTTCATTGGCATCACTACTTCATCAAGAGCCTAAACTGTTGCCCATCCTGTAACATAATTCAATTTTCTTTAAATACATAATTCTTTCTTTTAAACGAAACATAATAACAACTTTGCATAGGAAAATACTGTTTAAATGTTAAACACATATAAGGTAAACAATACATGGTTTAAGTCATATTATACATGATATTAATGAGCACTTGTTTTCGTGTTCGCACTTTGTTGTTTCGCTTGATCTGTATTTTTGGCTGAAACACATGACCGATAGGATGCAGCTTTAGAAAACAATCAATTTATCGGTAAATATATTCTAGTTCATCATGAACAAAACCATTTATATTGACATGCACAGCTTAAAATTCTGACAGGAATAGAAACATTTAAATTTATACTCATAAACATCATCCAATAGAATGTTTTACTATTGTGTTGTCACTACCAATGTAAATATAACTGCTTACATACCAGCGAGAGATTGCACCGAAATTTGCAACTTAAATTTTAACTCTATTCAGTTCCAGTGTCTGCTGTCAACTGATCCACTATTATACAATCATCTTAAATATATAAAGTGAAAATAGAATAGAAATAAGAATACATGCACAAAACATTCTTAGCGATATGTTATTACTGTAATTACAGAAAAGTTCAGCAACAAAAGATAACACGATACGTTGTTAAATTTTGACAACTTTCGGGTAAAATATTGTCTTAAATCTTCATTTTGACAGCTAAAAAGGACTCATGCAGACATTGTGATTTCTTCAATGGATTATGTTTACATTAAAGTCCATCCACACAGACAAACTTTGATATTGGCTGAATAAAAACTATTGAAAAACTAAGAAAAACTTACTTGGATCAAAATCATGAATTTTATCCGAAAATTGACAATAGCCAACTCTGCCCTACTGTTTTCATTGTTATATAAGCCAAGGGTTATTTAAACCATAACACAAAAACGTTCAGCCTATTTTTGTGATGTTTGAGCTCCGTTGTTAGCAAAAGCGCAAACAAAAAACAACGGCATAAAAGGTACGTTAATATATAATGTGTCTTCTTTTGTTCTCTTTGCTAACTTAGTATTTAGTATTTAGTATTTTTAGTCACTATAGTCACAAATGCACTCAATATGAGTTGGTTCCAAACAATACAACATATTGATACAAGTTATTAAATGAACGACGTTCTTGCACAAAAATATGAATCCCAATCTGAAAAAGTATTAATTATTTAAACAGTCAAGCTATAACTTAATTAACATGTAATGCTTTGTTCAAATACTTATTTCGAACATTTTTACCGCGTACGAACATAATTAACCGAGGTATGATTAGGTCTTTTGTCTGTTGGGGTTGAATTTGCTTAAAGGATTCAGTATATAGTAATTAAAAAAGACGTTTTTCCCACACAATTTTTTTTAGATAACAATGATGAACAGTACTTCATGTACTTAATTAAATCCCCTTGTTTCTACACGATCAAAACTTAGTCAAAGTATCCCTAGGACAAATAAAGTATATTGTGTACTTAAAAATAATAGGTTTGGGTTTTTGTGAATAGTAATATAATTTTTTGCGGAAACATAAATTTCTTCATGCGTCTTATGAAACTTACACTTACGCCATAACAGATCTACGGGAGAGTTGTTTTAATACATGCATAATTCAAATACAATAACAACATGGTTGAAGTCAATATTCGAGTATTTTTCATCTTCTGAACAGGATTCTAATTTATTAGTATAAACTTCTTATATGTTTTCTTTATTCCCTTATATTTTTATAAAACTTTAAAAAGAAAGGATTGTCTTCAACAAGCAAGTTGATAAGTTTACATTGAACTGCTGTTAAACTTATATATAATTTGTTTTAAAAGTTGTTGTATGTCATAAATATTTGTTTTAGTGATATATCAAATCTTTGGCATTCAAAATGTATCTCAATTATCATCATATTTCACGGAACTGTGTTGTGATAATGGACCATTGTCAAGTGCGTACTTTATACAGTTACATGTAAAAATAGTAATTCTCCATACAATTCCTTAAGTATAACATATTATGTCACATGACCTTGAAAATATTAAATTGATTCAAAAGTACCGCACTAGTCAGTGATGTATATTGTTATTGTTGTTTAGGTTGCGCAATAACTGAAACATTTATTCGTTGCATCAAATCCCTTCAGTAACAGATCTCGATAGTTAAAGCAAGGAATTTGATGAAACTGTTATGTCAACATCAAAAACGCAGTAAGTGATCTAGTACTCGTATACCAATTTATTGTTGGTTTATAAAGTTATAGTCACTGACTTTATACCATGATGGCTATATAAGGCCTGAATTTGTGATTATTTGACATACAAAACACACTTCCGAATCCATAAATGGCGTCGGTAGTGTTAATCTTAATCATATATACCTTAATTATTGCATGTTTCTTTCTCGATTCCCCTGGCCATGTCCGCCTGGTGCTGAGTTTGTTTGCTGTTTTGTCTAGTTTCAGAAATCAATATTCGACTAGTAAATGGATCCCGACCAAGCGAGGGGCGTCTCGAGGTCTTCAACAACAACATTTGGGGTACAGTCTGCAATGACGACTTCGACACTTCGGCAGCAAAAGTTGTTTGTCGCATGCTAGGATTCGCCGGGTTTGTAACATTATTGTGTGAATTAAAACCGAAAATCTGAGTAGCTTTTGCTTTAGTTTTAACTCACAAAAGCACACATTGTTCCAGGTTAAGTTATTATGGTGGGTGGCTGTCCGGCATGCTAGGTCTTGTGTCGAGTGTTGTGTGTCGGAAATACTTTGTTTGAACAAAACTAATTTTGCCAACCGCTTGCAGTCTTTAATATTTTCATAGATTTTAAAATCGTTCCGGTAGGGTAACAATGCTCACAATAGGTTTTACAAGCTGAAACATTTTTTATCTGAAACCCCAAGGTCTAGAAATGTTATATTGTGTAGAATGCTCTTAAAAGTTTTTTTTTAAAGCATCCTTACGGGGTCAAGGTTTTCCTGATATGCATATAGTGAAAACTTGAATAATGTACACATTATTTACACATTTGAAACGGCAAAGGGTTTGTATTTTTTTATGACATATGACGCTGCCGTCCTCTACCACTATAGTTTTAATTATGCCTTTAAGATCAACATGGGCTCCACCATGGTGTTAGCTTATTTATATTAAATACGCCCTTACGTTTAGTTTTTGTTATTAAACATCATAAAATGGTAATGTAACAACTTTGTTTAAATCATTCGTTTTTCATCAACATGCATCCCGCTTTGGAGGAACTTCATTCCCCTTCAATTGCATACATTGTTTATATTATTCTCCTATATAATAAAACTTAGAGTCTTGATGTTTGATAATAGCAACGTGCAATAGACCTGTTTAAGTTTATTTAAATTATGCTCCTGGAATCAGAACTTGCAAACAACTTAAAGTCACATGTTACATAAAAAATTCTATAAAAAAATAATTGTTTACAACTTCTCTCAAACACCAACGCTCAGAGGTGTGAAGCAGCATAAAGAGGTATTTTTCCGAATATTTTGAAATATTTACAATGTTCTGTAAATTAAGACGACCTGTGGAAATTACTTTTCTTAATTGTTATTATCATATCAAAATTGTTATGTTAATTAAGGTGAGCGATTAGGGCTAAACAATGAACCTGTTAATGTTGTTTGCTTGAGTAGTTTCAAGAATGTTATCCCATGTGTAAGAGGACCAGGTTATGTTTCTAGTAACACACGCTAATTTATCGTGTGTTTGGTTGAGTATACATGTATATATTTGAATTTGAACAAAACCTAAGACAGACTTACAGAAGACAATATGTACACTAACGGTGTTTTTCTGCTTCGTCTTTAATGTTGCCAAAAAGAATTAGACCATTTTTTATACACTTACAATCTGGTTTTGCTATTCAAAATTTTCAAAAAATTGTGCATACTTGGTTTTATTTAGAAGTTTGTTGGTAGGTATTTAGATCAAAGTTCTAAATTAAATGAACATTAAGTATTATTTGAAACTTGTCTTCTAAATCGTTAAGCTTACATAAACTGCATTTCTTTCGTTTCTGCTAATACTATAATGTCTGCCAGTTTTAATCAACAGCTTATGGGGCGATAGGCATATTTTAGAAATCATATTTCAATGTTTTGCTGTCAATAACATCTTAATACAGAGATCTTTAATATACATGATTTAGGTCTGTCTTAACTATTATTGAGGTTTATAAATTTTAACTATTTACTAAGATATATACTGATCACTGAGTCCATTCGTTAACAGTGGAATACAGCTATCAACAATAAAAGAATCAAGATCTGCTTGATCCAAATTTTGCGAAGTTTTGAATCGTTTGAAAAGTAATAATAAAGGGACGCTTTGGAAGTTAGCTTTCTTTACTGTAAAACATGTTTTTCTTGTCATTCATGTACATTTCATTATGAAATGACTGTACATGGGTTCATCCTGTTACCACTGATTTATGTAAACATTTAAATAATGAACGTACTTTGTTTTTATTTGCCGGTTACCACTTATTTCCGTTAAGGTGTTGTTTATATACTCAGTTCATTGTTTATATGAAAACATAATACTATTACGCATACCTAATGCATATCTTAATAACTTATTATGTCGTGCATGTAATATTTTCAAATAGTTTAATATGTTATCACGATGAGCTATTCTATGCTTAAGCGAATGAAAAATGTGTAATGTTCTGTTCTGACTGAATATCTATAAAATAAACACCAAATAACACTTAATACAGTTTTCATTTGACGTAATTGTCCGAAAACAAAAGCGTTGTCAGTTGTATTGTTAATCGTGATCCCGCCTCGGAGAAGTAGTAACTTTAAAGGACCATACATTCCTTTTCTGATACTTGAATTTTAAGCCTGATGTATATGTATATATATTTAATTGGAATCGGATAATACTAAGTAATTCAATATTTGATTCCAAATGCAGAAGATACTATTTTTGAATGTGTTTTTTCTATCACTGTCAACGAAAACATAACTGTGATCTAATCAAAAAGTATATTAATAAATGACTGAATTGACTTATCACGCACTCAAATTTGATGACGTAAACAAAACCTATCGGCTACATTACCCGATCGATTATTTGTAAAAACGTGATAAAACAAAGAGAAGCGGTGGCTATCAATTTGTGTCCACTATTTCAATGTTTGTCAATAATCTCAATAAGCAAAAGCTTGCATTTACTTGAGTTTAATTTTTTACCAGGATTGCTAAGGGTTTCAGTTCCATACAGGTTGGCTGATGAGTAATAATGAAAAACATAAAACTTGCTTTGTCGATTTTTTTGTCAATATGACGGTACTTTTTGTAGGAACTTGTTCGTACCCGCAGTCTTGGAATCGCCCAATTACGGACAAGGTACAGGTCCAATATGGCTGGATGACGTGAGGTGCAACGGTAACGAGTCGAGTTTGTCCTACTGCCGCGCTAAAAACTGGGGCGAGCACAATTGTGGTCATCACGAAGATGTCGGAGTGGATTGCAGTGAGTATTATACAGTAAATTGTTATCATATTATTTTACCCAATCGCACAACCGATTAAATAAACATGTATATATAATTGATTCGATGGCACTACTCTACTTCGGTTGCACTTTGTTTTAACCTCTGAACGGCATTTTGTTACAGTACACGCCAATACATTCTAAACAAGTTTATGGAGTTAAAATTGTGCAAATAAGTAGTTAAATTAATATTATTGATTTAATAAAAAATTACACTAGCAATAGTTGGACATTAAATGTGTTTAAATATGTTATCGTAATTGATCTATCTATGTTTTTTATAATGGGGCACATGCGCATATTAACAATATAAGTTTACAGGATTATAAAATAGATCTACCATACATGTGTTGGGGCAAAAACTGACAGCTTAAAAACCAACTCAAAATGGACAATATTCAACAAATATAACAATCCCTCTATACTAAATCATGTAGCGTATATTAAACAATATAGTTCACATCTTCTGTGTATTTATTTGGGTTAAAACGGCCACCGGAAAAACTTTGCGAAACCGAAATTTCGCAAACTTAAGTACCCTTTTTCTTGAAGGTTTGCTTATTTGTGATAAAGTATAAGATAAAAGTCTAACTTGTGATTAATAATTGGTTATTTTTGCTTGTTAAATGCGTTTTCTTCACTATGAACTTTATTTGCAAAGTTGGGGTTCCCATGGGATTTTTGTAATATCCCATGGGATTTTTCATTATCCCATGGGAATTTTGGTTTCTCCAATGGGATTTTTCTCCAGCTTTTTTTATGGGAGAAAAAATCCAATGGGATTTTCAAAAACATAAAACACGTTCGTTTGTGCTTAGTTATCGATTTTAAGCATTGTTAAAGCATTTGTGCTTATTTTCGTTCAATTTACTTTGATAGAAAAAAAATCCCATTTTTTTATGGGAAAAAAAAATCCCATGGGATTTTTTTCTGATTTTTAGAGATGTATTCATGTAACCTTCAGAAACACTACCTTTTAACAAATGATGAGCATTTCTCGCGATTTCAACGCGTTATATCGTGTTTTAAAATAATAAAAAAATCCCATGGGATTTTTTTCCCATGGGATTTTTTGTCCCATGGGATTTTTTGTCCCATGGGATTTTTTTTCCAATGGGATTTTTTTTAAGGTATAAGTTTCTAAAAGCTATATAATAATAATAATTATAATAATAATAATAATAATAATAATAATAATAATAATAATAATAATAATAATAATAATAATAATAATCGTGCTCAATATGATGAATTTGTACTTTTAAGCGACTAACATTTTTATTCGAGCCGATCGTCGAGTCCGAATGGTGAGTATAAGAGCAATTTACCAGTACAAATAAATCTCACTTGTGAAGAGAACGCTACCGTACTATAAAATAATCTTGATAATAAGTCATATCATTTCTCGACAGAAAATGAAAACAGTATCCATATTGATGTCAGCAATGTCCCCTGCTATGATAAATATTGACAAAATGAAAAACCTTGACAATAATTCCGTGTCGAATACGCATTAGATTATAGCAATCAAATTCATATAAGCATTGATAAGATAATTTGCGAAAATGGATCTTATGTCAAATACGGCAAGCGTAGCTCCATTCCATAATGTCCGGTATTAAGTCACGTCAAGTTTCGTGGTCGAATTATAGCATAATAATCATTTTCACATTACGCGAATCATATGAGTTTCCCTACATATATTGTGTTAAAATTTATGTTACACTAATGTGCGATGATGAAAAGGGGATTTCGGTAATTCTACATTCGCCCGCCTAGTACCGAAATCCCCATATTTACGCCTTAAAGGGTCAATAGGTCATCGGTATGAATGGTTTTTGACTTCACATGAATGTTAAGGTGCAAAAAAATGATATTAATTTTAATTATTAAGCACTCTTGACAGCATTAAGTTGCCTCTCAGTGGGGATTTCGGTAATTCTACACTAGAACTTAAACGCGCGCCGGTACCGAAATCCTGCTGTACAAACCTTCAAGTGTCAACAAAATTATTATAGTGTTTTTTTTCATTAGCAACCAGTGACATGTATTATCTCCCATTCGGTTACTTCTTTTGGAAAATAATTAGCGGGGATTTCGGTACTGCTGCATTCGTACGCCCAGAGCCGAAATCACCCATGTTTACGCCAATCCCCCATATTCCGCCTTAAAGGGTCTATATGTCATTATGTTTGGGTTTTGGCTTTGCATTAATGTTGATTTGTACACAATCATATTAGTGTTAATCATTTAAACACTCTTATCAGAATATTTTTTCCATTATTAAATAGTTTATTAATGTGAAAAATGTGTAAACGAATGTAAAAAAGGTAAAATGTACATTTAAAACATTGGTTACACAAAAGTATATGTAAATATAACATGGCATAGTAATAATAAGTCTTCAGAAAGTATTTTCCAAACAAATCTGATGAAACAAATGATATCGTACTACCTTATTTACAATATGCTATACACTTTTGCAATTTAGTTATCAATGTTTAATCAAAGCATAAATCAGGATAATGTGTTGCCTCTTAGCGGGGATTTCGGTAATTCTTAACAAGCACATAAACCCGCGCCGGTACCGAAATCCCCGCTGTACAAACCTTCAAGTGTAAAAAAATACTGATTTAGGTTTAAATAAAGGGAACAATAGTATTTTTTGGCCACCAAAAAGCACTTCCGCGTCAACAAAACGTTTGAAATTATGTCAGAAACCCAGCTTTTCATTGTATATATTGCAATACACCATCGGCCGCCGAGAGCGGAATACTGCGCTTGGCCGCTAAACAATGTGGATAGCATCAAATTAAATGTCAATTTTCGATTTTATTACAAAAATAAACACTGCCTTTTTATAAATATGTCAAGCACGTACACTTAACAAAAAAATCGATATATCTTTATGTAATGTAGAAAAGTAAAGCGCTTTATATATAACAATGTTTTATAATGTCTCTCTGGTTGAGAAAAAAAACTAAACAAAACCATGTAGAACATATATGTTTTCATAATTAAAAAAAAATATTTAATGATGCACGTGATGTTTTATAATTGATATAAGTTCACGTGTCATTGAACGAGTTAAGGGAGAGATGCGAATTAAATTACACATAATTAAAAAATGATACTATACTGTCAGCTTGATTTATAAATTGTGTTCCATCGCGCCAATATATTCATTGTTCCATGAAATTGTGTATAAAAGCAAAACGATTGAAATTATGTCAGAAATCCTGCTTTTCACATGAAATGATCTTTAACACTTTATTTATTCCAATCAGGTAATTAATAATAATAGGGGAAGTCTATACTGTGTATTAGAAACTTGTTGTGGTGATCCCTATCTTATCCGCTCAATACACATCCACCTGGCTACTGTACAGACAAAATTAGATTTACTTCCAAAATAACTGATTTCATTAATTGCTAACTTGTTGTCTACATTTTAAATTAACAACGATAATGGATCAACATCACCGTTGCACAATTATTAAGTTCACAGTAATCTGTACTTTAAATAGATAGCCTAATTAAAGACGGTGCTAATAAAGAACAAAGCGTGAATGTGGATATTAAGAAATTAGATCCTTTTTTGCATGACACTGGCAGTATATCATTTTATCTTATATAAATAAGCCACATTTAAGACATGGATAAAATTAAAATAAGACACATTTGCATCTTTCATTTCTTTAAAAAAAAATAAGCACGCAGTCACATATAAATAAGATACATTGAAGACACAGAAAAAAATAAATAAGACACATTTGCATCTTTCACTAAATTTTCTTAAAAAAACATGTGAAACTGAAGAAAAACATTTATTACTGACACATTATTCTAAAAGTCGACTGACAACTTAAGTTCAAAGAGGGATTTACAATTAAATAAGATCCATTTTCGCATGATGCTGGTTGTAGAGCAAGCAATACATTTCTTACTGACACATTATTCTAAAAGTCGACAGGCAACATAAATTCAAAGAGGGAACCACAATTAAATAAGATCAATTTTCGCATGATACTGGTTGTATAGCAAGTAGTCACATATTAATTACAGCTTGCATTAGTTGCAATAATTTTGTTAAGTGCGCGTGCTTATGAACGTTGCGTTAAGCGAGAGTGTTGTCATTTTGTTAGTTTTATATTTTGGTATTATGTATGATTATTGCTTGTTTTGAATTTGAAATAAACGCTTTCTGGCAAATAAGCATCGTCTTAATTTTAATACAAATAATGAACATTTGACATACAAAATGTCCAATAACATACCGGCAATAACAGTATATATATGTTAATTTCTGTGCATGTTTATACCGAAATTATAGCCGACATCGGCAGTTAGGGAAATTTAGTGACACACTTTAACACATCAGACATGCATGATAGTTCTTTTTTCATATGATATTCCCCTGGTTGCTTACCGGTGTATTGGTGCAGTTGATAACCCCGCCGGGACTACAGTAGGGTGCTAATACACACGTGTATCGTGTTCAATACAATCGTCTTAATTTTAATACAAATAATGAACATTTGACATACAAAATGTCCAATAACATATCGGCATTAACATTATATATATGTTAATTTCTTTGCATGTTTATACCGAAATTATAGCCGACATCGGCAGTTAGGGAAATTTTGTGACACACTTTAACAAATCAAACATGCATGATAGTTCTTTTTTCATATGATATTCCCCTGGTTGCTTACCGGTGTATTGGTGCAGTTGATAACCCCGCCGGGACTACAGTAGGGTGCTAATACACACGTGTATCGTGTTCAATACCCGATCCATGCTACAACGTGTAAGAACGGGAATTTCGGTAATTCTACCTTTTTAAGCTTGCGCACCTCTAATAGGCACATATCCAAATATAATTTAATTAATTATTTTCCTAATCAGCATCATTTCACTAAACTACATGCAAATTTGTAGGTAGCTTTCCATGCATAAAAAAAAATAAACCGATTTTTTCAAAACCACCCTCACGCTCGGCTTTTGTCCAGTTTATTTTCACCCCTGGGGTATATAAAAGTTCCATAATTCATTCATATTTCCAAATATGGGCATGCAGTTGGTGTGTACAGATGCAGTAAAGGTGTTTAAAGTTTAAACAAGATGAAATAAGTATTCTTTAACAGACATTTATTTTTTACAAATTTTAATCTATGGAATAGCGCCATGAAATGTAAGTGATTTCAGCCAAGTAAAAATTGGGTCGGTTAAAAACAAAGTGTCATAAAATTCAAAATAGTATCATTTAAGTTATATTTTAAATTAAGTTTTTATAGAAACACTATATACAGCAAAAATACCAAAAAATAGACAGATTTACCGTTTACTTTTTGAAATAAAAATAAAAACGCAACATGAATCATTCGTATTTTCAGCAGTAAATTAATCAATTTAGCCATAACGTTGTTTTAATTTTAAAATTGAAGGATGTGCATACAATTTTCAACATATTTAACAATAAACATAGCTTATGTGCTATATTAAATCAAATTACGTTAGAAAAGAAATAAAACGCGTCGCAAAAAGTATGCGATGTCGGCAGGAATCGAACCTGCGCGGGAAAATCCCAAAAGATTTCAATCTCATCGCCTTACCCACTCGGCCACGACAACTTTACATCTGTGTAACCTTAAATTAGATATATATAAGTAAACAGGTAAAAAGGCTCGCTCGATCTTTGAAGAAATCGCGAAATCGTATTTTTCAGATGATAATTGGATCAAAGTCAATATTTATAGTGAAAATAATGTAATCTAAATGAATAAGTTAAACATATATCAAAATTCGAAGTTTGAAAAAAATAAAATGCATCTCTCGGAAATAAGCGATCATTGAAGATCGGCAATGGCTTATGTATGAAGTGAAAGGACAGTTGAAAGTTTCCATTTTGCACGTTAATGATTCTGATAATATGGTGACAAAGGCAGCAGTCCTATGCAGTATTGTTTTTGACCGGAGAGTAGCGTGATCTGTGTCGGTGTTGGGCGCT